>NC_060273.1:35758267-35992210 GCF_021613505.1 Equus quagga | reverse complement strand
CAACATGTGTTCCAAAAACAGTCATGAGATGTTTTTACTGAAGGCCTACTATGTGCTCAGCAGTATGTTCTTTTGGGCATTAACCACTTAGCACTTCCTGCCTGTCCCTTAGGGAGCTAAGCATGTGTCAGTGGCACAGAGCATCCCGAGTCCCTGAAGCACAGGAAGGCCTCGGCATGGAAACTCTCTGCAGGGATATGTGAAGGCACCAAAAGCATCTACTTCAATACACACAAAACTGAATGTTAGTTTTCCTTCCCCTTTCTCCTTTTTACCTGGAGCATATAACCCCAAAATTCTCAGGAAAATGAAAGTAATAGATAATGGGTTGAAAATCTTGATAGACATAAAACTGTTTTTATTTCTCCACTAGCAAGCAGCATGCTTGGCAAGACAGCATAGGAAGACTTGCTTATCCCACTGGATGACAGTGAGGGTCTTTTTATGCTCAGGCTTTCCTCCTTGTCTGCCAACTGCTGATGTTGCCCTCGCCTCCTTTTCCAGAGCCTTCAAGCCACTCCCAAGGACCTGTAGCTCTCTCCATGGAGTCCAGCACAATCCTCGAAGACAAAGTCCATGCAGGGAGACAACATACAGCAATCTTGGGTTGGAACAGAACATGACTAGGGTGCTGAAAGATGGAGGAGGAAGGAACAGGGCAGAGCTTGAGTGAGCACTCCAAGATCAGCCAGAGTCAAGTCTGAACTTCTAGGTCAGCTCTTTTCAAGCAGGGGCCACCTCCAGAAGTGGAAAACACATGTCAGAAGATGACAATATCAAGTGTATAAGGCCCAGGCTTCCCATTGGCTTCACCCAGAACAGCTTTGTAAACTGAGGCTAAACATTGCTTCTAAGAATATGGTCAAGGGCCACAAAAGATCTCTGAGTCAGAGTAACCTACAGAATGGGGCATTGGAGAAGGCAGGGAGTAGATAGCAGAAAACAGCCACATCAGACAAGACATGAGATTACGGATAAAATGAAGGGACAACTGCAACAGTCTTGTTGGGAGGAAGTCATCCCGGGAGTTGTGACCCCAGAGTCCCACTCCAATCTGTCATTCACTCATTTGACTGTCGGCCAGACCCTTCCACTCTCAACTTCCTGTCTGTCACATAAGGAGGCTGCACTCTATGTTCTCAGTGCCCAGGTACTAGGAGTCCACGAGCTAAATTCAAAACTTCCAACACTGCAGAGATAGAGAGATGAGAAAGCAGATGTGGTGGCAAAGGTCAGCAGGCAGATGGAATATGTTGCAACTCAAATCAAGTGACGAGCGATAACAGATATCTGATGTCTTCCTATAGCACTGCCTCAATGGCATAATCCTTGTTGAATGTTAAACAATGGCCTCAACTTGGCACAAGAACCTTAGGAAGTTCACTTATAATCAGAATAGTTCAGGCAGGTTGAGAATATGAATTCAGCTCACCCCAGGAACACACTGTTGTAGGACAACTCTAGTGCCTGCCACCCAAAGTCAAGATTTCTTTGACAGTTTCAATTCTCCCGGAATGTAGCCACTGAAGTAGAGCATAAAAGGCGGTTACTTGCATTCCTAGACACTATAATCACCTAAGAAAAGGTACTATGGAAGTTGATGGAAACGTAATAGGTTCATACCCATTAAATTTTCTGGGGGACTTTCATAAATAAAATCCAAGGCTTTGGAAGTTACTTTAGCAATTACAGAGACCAGAATTTTCAAATACCTCTCAGAAAGGAGGCAGGGACTGTGTAACATTCTTTAGGACTCTGGTAGGTGGAAAGAAATGGATTTTCCTTTCTCTTTTTCTTTTTGCTACTCAGTAACTCAAAACCATACAAAAATATACAGTTCTCCAATAAAGGTAAATATATGGACAAACATAAAAACTTGTATTATTATAACTTTGGATTGTAACTCCACTTTTTACTATATTATAGGATTTAAAAGATAAAATCATGAGGCCGGCCTGGTAGCATAGTGGTTAAGTTAGCTCACTCCACTTCAGCAGCCTGGGGTTTGAGGGTTCAGATCCCAGGTATGGACCTACACACTGCTCATCAAGCCATGCTGTGGTGGCATCCAACAAAAAAAAATAGAGGACAACTGGCACAGATGTTAGCTCAGTGACAATCTTCCTCAAGCAAAAAGAGGAAGATTGGCAACAGATGTTAGTTCAGGGCCAATCTTCCTCACACACAAAAAAAGACAAAATCATAAAAAATATGTATAAATCTCTATTAATGGGAACACACTATATAAAGATGTAATTTAGGACATCAATAACATAAGGGGGTCCTGTGGAGAGATTGTTTATGTGATTGCAGTTAAAGTAGATTGTTATAACTTTAGAATGTTTGATGTAAGCCCCACGGTAACCACAAAGAAAATCTCTGTTGAATATGCACAATAGGAAATGAGAAGGGAATCAAAACATGTCACTACAAAACATCCACCAAACTCAAAGGAAGGCAGTAAGGCAGGAACTGTGGGCAAAAAAGCTCTAAGGCATATAGAAGACATCAAAACGGTAATAGCAAGTCCTTCCCTATCAGTAATTACTTTAAATATAAATATAAATGGATTAAAGTATTCATTCAAAAGACATAGATTGTGAGATTTGGTAAAACAAATAGAATCCAGCTATAATGTATCTACAAGAGATTCGCTTTAGGTCTAACAACATGCATAGGTTGAAAGTGAAAGGATGGAAAAAGATATTCATGCAAATGAAAACCAAAAGGCAGCAGGGGTGGCTATACTAATATCAGACAAAATAGATTTTAGTTCAAGAACTGCAGACTCCCCACAGCTTTCTCAGTGGAGGTTCCCATAGTGTTCATCAGCACAACCCTGAATGGCCTGTTTTGCAGGGGACGCTGGCAGCATTGCCACTGAGGTATCTAACAGCCCACTGCCATGGCAGACACCCCTAAAGAGGAAGATGCTGCCACATCCCCACAGAACGAGTTGCTGTTGTGCCACAGTGGGACCAGGGCTGTCGGTCCCGTTTAATCTTTTACATGCTCTAGACCCCAGACCCATGACTTCTTTGCCTATCCACACTTCACACCCTGACTCCATGGCCTCTCTGCATGCACTCTCACTCCAGACTTCAGTTCTGTGACTGCTCCTTGTGCACTCACGTCTCAAGTACCAGCACCACTGCTGTTGCAGGCCAGCCAACACAGAGACCCCAAAGCCACTGCCACTCCACACACACCTGTGCTCTAGGCCCTCCCTCTGTTTCCACTTGGTATGAGCTCACATCTGATGCAACAGAGCCACTGCCACTGTGGGCTAGCCAGCACCCAGGACTCCAGAGCTGCTGTCACTCTGTGAGTACCTGCACTCTAGACTCTGGCTCTGTTCCTTCTCTGCAAGTGCCAGTGTCTAGGCAACAGTGCCATCACCACTTCAGGCTATCCAGCACTCCAGAAGCTAGAGCTACTACTCTCATGAGCACCTGCATTCCTGTTTCCTCCATAGCTGCCACATGGCCACCCACACATCAGACACCAATGTCACCGCCAAGGCAAAGGCACCCACAAGCTGGACATAGTGCCAAGAGGGATACCCACAGCCATGGGATACCCTCAGCCTTATTATAGCCTGTGGGAGAAAAAGAGATCAGGAGGCTCCCAGTAGCCTTCATTACCTTCACCACTGAAGACCCCAACAGCTGCTGCAGACATTTGCAGCACTGACAATTGAGAACTGCTGAAATCTTCATCAACTCTGACCTAAGCTGATGGAGCTGTACAAAGACTATGCCACTGGGCCTTCCCCAGAGCTGGAACTGCCACATTCTACCCAGCAAGCACCCTCACACCCACGCACAGGTGAAGGTATTCCTCACCCAAAACCAGTCTGTAAAGTTGGAAGAGATGACTGCTCCATCAAATGCACAGACATGAACACAAGGCTATAAGACAGAAAAAAATCAAGGAAACATCATAGCACCAGAGGAACACAATAGTTTTCCAGTTACTGACCCCAAAGAAATGGATATCTATGAACTGTCAAAGAATTCAAAATAATTCTTAGCAAACTACAAGAGAACACAGGCAACTCAATAAAATCAAGAAAACAATGTGTGAACAAAACAATAAGTTCAACAGAGAGAAATCATATAAAAAGAACCAAACAGAAATTCTGGAGGTGAAGAATACAATGAACAAAATGAAAAATGAAATAGCATCAATATCAGATGTGATCAAGCAGAAGAGAAAATCTATGAGCTAAAAGACAGATCATTCGAAATTATGCAGTCAGAGGAGAAAAAAGAAAAGAGAATGAAAAAGAATGAAGAAAGTCTACATGAATTACAAACACCACCAAGCAAAACTACCTTCACATTATGAGAGTCCCAGAAGGATAAGATAGAGAGAAAGGGGCAGGAAGCTTATTTAGAGAAATAATGGCTAAAAATTTCCCAAGTCTGGGAAAAGATATAGACATCTAAGTACATGGAGCTCTTAGGTCAGCAACAGATTAAACCCAAAGAGGACTTCACTGAGACACATTATAATAAGACTGTCAAAAATCAAAAACAGAATCTTGAAAGCAGCAAGAGAAAAGCAGCCCATACAAAGAAACCCTCATAAGGCTATCAGCAGGTTTCTCAGCTGAAACCTTACAGGCCAAGAGAGAATAGGATAATATATAAAAAGTGCTGAAAAAGATTGTCAACCAAGAATACCTTACTCAGCAAAGCTGTCCTTCAGAACTGAAAAAGAGGTAAAGACTTTCTCAGACAAACGAAAGCTGAAGGAGTTCATCACCACTAGATTTGCCTTAGAGGAAATGCTAAAGAGAGTTCTTGAAGCTGAAATAAAAGGATGCTAATTAATAACATGAAAACATATGAAGGTTTAAACTTACAGTTAAAGAAAAGTATATAGTCAAATTCGGAATACGCTAATACTATAATGGTGTATATAAATCGCTTAACTCTAGTATAAAGGTTAAAAGTCAAAAGTATTAAAAGGAACTATAGCTCAACAACTTGTTAATGGATACACAATATAAAAAGATGTAAATTGTGACATCAAAAACATAAAATGTGGGGAAGGAGGGAGTAAAAGGCTAGTGTTTTTGTATGTGATAGAAGTTAAGTTATTAGCAGCTTAAAATAGACTGTTATAGCTATAAGGTGTTATATATAAGCATGATGGTAACCACAAAGCAAAAACCTATAGTAGATATACAAAAGAGAAAGAGAAAGAAATCAAAGCACACCACTAGAGAAAATCAAATCACAAAAGAAGACAGCAAGAGAGGAAGAAAGGAACAAAGGATCTATGAAATGCGCAAAAAAAGTTAACAAAATACCAATAATAAGTCCTTACCTATTAATAATTACTTAAAATGTAGATGGATTAAATTCTCCAATCAAAAGACATAGAGGCTGAATGGATTAAAATATAAAACCCAATTACGCAGCCTACAAAAGACTCATTTCCCCTGAGAACATTCATAAGCTAAAAGTAAAGGGATGGAAAAAGATAGTCCACCTAAATGGAAACCAAAAAAGAGCAAGGGTAGCTATACTTATATCAGAGAAAATAGACTTTAAGTCAAAAATTGTAATAATAGACAAGAAGGTCATTACATAATGATAAAGTGGTCAATTTATCTAGAGAATATACAATTGTAACTATACATGCACCCAACGTCAGAGCACCTAAATATATTAAGCAAATATTAACAAATCTGAAAACATAAATAAACAGCAATGCAATAATAGGAGGGTACTTCAATACTCCACTTTCAACAATGAATAGGTCATCCAAACAGCAAATCAATAGGGAAATATTGGAACTGAATTAAACTTTAGACCAAATGGACCAAACAGACGTATATAGAACATTCTGTCCAACAGCAGTAGAATAGACATTCATCTCAAGTGCATATGGAACATTCTCCAGAATAGATCATATGTTAGATCACAAAACACATCTTAACCAATTTAAGAAGATTGAAGTCATATCAAGCATCTTTTACAACCACAATTGTATGAAAGTACAAATCAAAAACAGGAGGAAACCTGGAAAATCCACATACATGTGGAAATTAAATGACAGATTCCTGAACATTAATGAGTCAAAGAAGAAATCATAAGGGAAATCAAAATATATCTTGAGACAAACGTAAATAAAAATACAACATGGGATTCAGCAAAAGCAGTTATGAGGGAAGTTTATAGTGATAAAAGCCTACATTAAGAAAGAAGAAGAGGTTCCAGGTTGGTGAACACATGGCAATTTGGGATAAGTGGCACCTGGAGAGGGCATGGAAGTTCTGAACACTTCCCACATACGTTTCCCTATGCATCTCTTACACCTGGCTGTTCCTGCATTATAGTCTTTTGTAATAAACCAGTGATCTAAGAGTGACATCAGCAACATGGAGTGAGCTCATCCCTTTGTCTGTCTCCCTCTGAAATACAACCAAATGGACATTCATTGACCAACGGAGGACGCCCACACAGCACAAGAGGATGCCTGAGAGACCCATACAACTGTACATTTGACTGTGGATGGACTGGGTCCCTGGGAAGCAGGAAATAGGTGATCACGCCCCTACCCCTCCCCTGGCAGCAGTGAGCCAGGTTAAAGGTCCTCTCACAGTGGCTGGCATTACTGTAAGAGGAAGCAGGGACAGCCCAAACTGTGGGCAAATGCTATCATGGCCCACACGAGTGCACACAATGCCACTGTGGCCCTGCCAGTGGGAACACACCCCAGCACAACTGTAAGAAGTGGTAGCAGCAGCCCTGCATGCATGTGCAAATGCTATCCTGGCCAGCAGGTGTGCCCACAATGCTGCCATGACCCCACCAGGGGGAACACACCCCAGTAAGACTGTAAGAGGAGGCAGCAGCAGTCCTGTGCATCTGTACAAATAATATCCCAGCCTTCAGGAGCACCCACCATACCTGCACAACTTCCACCAGATGGGGTGCAATCAGAACCACAGCTCCTGCTTGCCCCCAGCAGTAGCAGGTGGAATCTGCAACCTGATACTACCACAAATGCATCAGCAAAGGATTAGTTCATTAAACACCATGAAGTAACACTTCAGAACAGAAGGAAAATGACAAGTCTCCAAAAACCAACCCTGAAGTCACAGAAATTTACAATCTAAATAATACACGATTCAAAACAGCTCTCATAAAGAAATTCAATGAGGTACAAGAAAACTCAGAAAGACAGTTCAATGAGCTCAGGAATAAAATTAATGAGTAGAAGGAATATTTCACCAAAGAGACTAAAATAAAAACAAATAGAAATTTTGGATTTGAAGAACACAATTAGTGAGATAAAAAATAAAGCAGAATCCTTTAACGACAGAGCTGAAGTTATGGAGGAAATAATTAGTGATTTAGAGGATAGAAATATAGACATGATTCAAGTGGAGAAGGAGAGAGAACTAAGATTTTTTTTAAATGAAGTAATTCTTTGAGAAATATCTGACTGAATTAGAAAAACAACATACGGATTATAGGTATTCAAGAGGGAGAAGAGAGGGAGAAAGGAGCAGAGAGCTTGTTCAAAAAAATGACAGCTGAGAACTTCCCAAACCTGGGTAAAGAACTGGACTTAGAAGTACATGAAGGCAATAGAACTCCTAATTACATCAATGCAAAAAGACCTTCTCCAAGACATATAATAGTAAAATTGGCAAAAGTCAAAAACAAAGAAAAAATATTGAGTAACAAGGCAGAAGAAAATAACTTACAAAGGAACCCCTACCAGGCTTTCAATGGATCTCTCAGCAGAAACCTTACAGGCTAAGAGAGAATTGAATGATATATTAAACATACTGAAAGACAAAAATTTTCCAAGAATACTCTATCCAGCAAAACAATCCTTAAGATATTATGGAAAAGTAGAAGCTTTCCCAGATAAACAAAAGCTGAGGGAGTTCATAATCACTAGATCTCTCTTACAAGAAATGATAAAGGAAGCCTTCATATCTGAAACAAAAAGGCAAAGGTCCACAAAGCTTTCAGCAAGGAGATAAACGGACAGACAAAATCAGAAACCTGCAGCTCTCTACAATAACAGGTTAGCAAACACTTAATTATAACATAAAAGATAAAGAGAAGGAAAGCACCAAAAATAACTATAAACGTTTTGATTTATTCACAAACACACAACACAAAATAGGATAATTTGTGACAACAATAACTCAGAAGGGGAAGAGGAGAGGAATGGAACCTTGTTAGGCTACTGGACATAAAAGGCTATCAGAAAATGGGCTATCTCATCTATGAATGCCTTGTACAAACCTCATGGTAACCACTAAACAAAAAAATCAGAGCAGAGCCACAAATCATTACTAAAGATAAAACTGAGAAAACCACCAAGGAAAACCACCAAACTGAAATGGCAGTCAGAAATACAAGGGAAGAGAAACAATGGAAATATAGAACAATGGGAAAACAAGAGATAAAATGGCAGCCCTAAGCCCTCATATATCAATAGTCACTCTAAATGTAAATGGATTGAATTCTCCAATCAAAAGACAGAGTAGCAGGATGGATTAAAAAACAAGACCCAACAATATGCTGCCTCCAGGAAATACATCTCAGCTCTAAAGACAAACATAGGCTCAGAGTAAAGGGATGGAAGATGATACTCCAAGCTAATGGCAAACACAATAAAGCAGGTGTTGCCATTCTTATATCAGACAAAGCAGACTTCAAGAAAAAAAAGACAATGAGAAACAAAGAGGGGCAGTATATAATGAGAAAAGGGACACTCCACCAAGAGGACATAACTCTTATGAATATACATGCACTTAACACAGGAGCACCAAAGGATATAAAACAACTATTAGCAGAACAAAAGGGAGAAATTAACAGCAACATAATAATGGTAGGGACCTCATTACCCCACTTACATCAATGGATAGATCATCCAGACAGAAAGTCAACAACGAAATAGTGTATTTAAATGAAACACTTCATCAGATGGGCTTAATAGATATATATAGGTCATTCCATCCAAAAACAGCAGAATACACATTTTTCTCAAGTGCACATGGAACATTCTCAAAGATAGACCATATGTTGGGAGACAGGGCAAGCCTCAATAAATTTAAGAAGATTGCAATCATATCAAGCACCTTTTCTGAACATAACACTACGAACTGGAAATCAACTACAAGAAAAAAGCTGGAAAAGTCACAAATATGTGGAGACTAAACAACATGCTACTGAACAATAATTGGATCAATGAAGAAATCAAAGGAGAAATCAAAAAGTACCCAGCAACAAAAGAAAATGAACATACAGCATACCAACTCTTATGGGATGCTGCAAAAGTGGTACCAAAAGGGAAATGCATAGCAATACAGGCTCACTTCAACAAAAAAGAAAAATCTCAAATAAGTAATCTTAAACTACACCTAACAGAATAAGAAAAAGAAGAACAGAGAGGAGGATCCAAGATGGCTCCATGAGTAGTCCTCTTTGTCTCTCCCCCTTCGAGTCTACAATTATTTGGACACTTATCGCTTAACAAAGGATATCCAGACAGCATCTCAGGACGTCTGAGAGACCCACGTGACTATACATCGGAAGGCGGACGGACTTTCCTCCGGGAGGACGTGGAAATAGGTGAAAACTCTCCGACCCTGACCGAACAGCCTAGTACCCGCAAGCAGCTTTCTTCCAATGGATGCCCCCAGAAGATCAACACACATCTAGGGCAGGAGCGAGCACACAACAGAGGAGCGACGGTGGAAACAGGCGACCAGAACCCTACCTAAACCCCCCGCAATTACTCCTAAACGCAGAGGGAAACTCTAGAGTTACACACCTGAGCCCACGGGGAGAGTCTCTCCCCTCCATTGGCGGGGAGATCCCGCCTAGTGTTCACGGCACCCGGAGGGTCCCAGAGAGAATCGCTGAGGGTACGGAGGTCCCCCGGCTGCCACTGCCTGCATGGTGGGGCTAGGGATTGCCGGAGATCTCGGAGCGGACTGGGGCTGGGTGAAGCTGCAGAGGCCGGCTCTGCACCCCGGAGGGGAAGCTCCAGAGTTCCGCCCGGGCAGCAGACAAAACTCTCTGTCTGCCATTATCGGAGGGACCACGCCTAGCATTCACAACTCCGGGAAAGTCCCGGAGAGAACCCCAGAGGGCGGGGCAACCCCCACCTGCCGTTGCCCGCCCCGTGGGGCTAGGGATTGCTGGAGATCTCGGAGAGGACTGGGGCTGGGTGAAGCTCCAGAGTTCTGCCCAGGCTGCAGACAAAACTCTCTGTCTGCCATTAGTGGAGGGGCCACGCCCAGCATTCACAACTCTGGGAAAGTCCCAGAGAGAACCCCAGAGGGCGGGGCAACCCCCAGCTGCCGTTGCCTACCCCATGGGGCTAGGAATTGCCGGAGATCTCGGAGAGGACTGGGGCTGGGTGAAGCTCCAGAGTTCTGCCCGGGCAGCAGACAAAACTCTCTGTCTGCCATTAGCGGAGGGGCCACGCCCAGCATTCACAGCTCCGGGAAAGTCCCGGAGAGAATCCCAGAGGGCGAGGTGACCTCCAGCTGCCATTGTCCGCCTCGTGGGGCTAGGGATTGCTGGAGATCTCGGAGAGGACTGGGGCTGGGTGAAGCTCCAGAGGCCGGCTCTGCGCCCTGGAGGGGAAGCTCCAGAGTTCTGCCCGGGCAGCAGACAAAATACTCTGTCTGCTATTAGCGGAGGGGCGATGCCCACAACACCGGGAGGGTCCCGGAGAGGAGAATATCAGGCAGGGCAGCAGCTGACCAGCTACCACTGAAATCAGGATCTCTGGCTATCCCCCAAGAAAGGGCAAAGAGCTCCCCGAGTTCCTGGGGAACAGGACTGGGGCTGGGTGGAGTTTCAGCGACCCAGCTCCGTAGCCTAGGGGGAAACCCTACAGGCTCACAGCAGCCTCAGGGAAAGCCTCTGCACAGCACTAGTAGAAAGCACCCATCCAGCAGCCACAAGGCTGGAAGACCCCGGGACAAAAGTAGCATAGCTAGGTGAACTAACCACAGACTGTAGAAGATGCCAATAGCTCTGCTGAGACCCATAGTGGACAAGTGAGATTTTGTGGGTGCCGACAGTGACAGAGCGACAAATATAAGTGATCCTACCCCTGGCCGCTGGAAAAGCCCATAACACCGTTGCAGACCCCAAGGAGGGAGCACGTCTAGGTGGGCTGCAACAGTAGGCACCAGCAGCCTGAAGCCCCCCTGTGACAGGCCCCACGGCAGAGGAGGGAATCCAAAGGACCACTGTGACTACGAGGAGGGGCCCAGGCCCAGTTAGCAACTACGGACAGGGTTCCTGGTTGGTGCAGTATAAACAGCTGCTCCCCCCACCGCAGCAGCTGAAACAAGTGAAAGGAGCAACTAAACTCTATCTCTATGCGGAGGCACAAATCAACAACATCAAGCAATATGAAAAAATACATTAAATCTCCAGAACAGAAAGAAAGTAACAAATACACAGAAAACAATCCCAAAGAAAATGAGATATATAACCTAAATGATGATGACTTCAAAACAGCCATCATTAAAATACTCAATGAGTTAAGAGAGAATTCTGACCAACAACTCAACGAGTTCAGGAGCTATGTCACAAAAGAGTTTGATACGATAAAGAAGAACCAAACAGAAATATTGGAAATGAAGAACACAATAGAGGAGATTAAGAAAAATCTAGATGCACTGAACAGTAGGGCAGATAATATGGAGCAAAGAATTAGCAATTTGGAGGATGGCAATATAGAATTGCTGCAGGCAGAGGAGGAGAGAGAAGCAAGACTAAAAAGAAATGAAGAAACTCTCCGAGAATTATCAGACACAATTAGGAGATGCAACGTAAGGATTATAGGTATACCAGAGGGAGAAGAGAAGGAGAAAGGGGCAGAAAGCCTATTCAAAGAAATAATGGCTGAGAACTTCCCAAATCTGGTGAGGGAGATGGATCTTCAGGTGACAGAAGCCAATAGATCTCCAAACTTTATCAATGCAAGAAGACCAACTCCACGGCATATAGTAGTGAAGCTAGCAAAAGTCAACGACAAGGAGAAAATACTAAGGACAGCCAGGCAAAAGAAACTAACCTACAAAGGAACCCCCATCAGGCTATCAGCAGATTTCTCAGCAGAAACTTTACAGGCTAGAAGAGAGTGGAATGATATATTCAAAAATCTGAAGGACAAAAATCTACAGCCGAGAATTCTCTACCCAGCGAAAATATCCTTCAAATACGATGGAGAAATAAAAACTTTCCCAGATAAACAAAAATTAAGGGAGTTCATTGCCACAAAACCTCCTCTTCAGGAAATCCTCAGGAAAACCCTCATTCCTGAAAAATCCAAAAAAGGAAAGGGGCTACAAAAACAAGAGCAGAGGAGATAAGTAGAAGGACAACAACAGAGAGTAGCAGCTCTTCATCAGAACAGATTAAACCATGGGACGAGAAACAAAGGAAATTGAAGAAAACCGGAAAACAAGACACAAAATGGTAGTGGTAGGCCCCCACATCTCAATAATCACTCTAAATGTAAATGGATTGAACTCCCCAATCAAAAGACACAGAGTGGCAGGATGGATCAAAGAACAAGACCCCACAATATGCTGCCTCCAGGAAACACACCTCAGCCCCAAAGACAAACACAGACTCAGAGTCAAGGGATGGAGAACAATACTCCAAGCTAATAATGAACAAAAGAAAGCAGGTGTCGCTATACTAATATCAGACAAGGTAGATTTCAAAGCAAAACAGATAAAGAAAGACAAAGAGGGACAGTATATAACGATAAAAGGGACTCTCCACCAAGAAGACATAACACTTATAAATATATACGCACCCAACACAGGAGCACCAAAATTTGTAAAGCAACTCTTAATAGAACTAAAAGAAGACATCAACAACAATACAATAATAGTAGGGGACCTCAACACACCATTAACACCAATGGACAGAACATCCAGACAGAAAATCAACAAGGAAATAATAGAATTAAATGAAAAATTAGACCAGATGGACTTAATAGATATATATAGAACACTTCATCCAAAAACAGCAGGTTACACATTCTTCTCAAGTGCACATGGAACATTCTCAAGGTTTGACCATGTTTTGGGAAACAAAGCAAACATCAATAAATACAAGAGAGTTGAAATAATATCAAGCATCTTTTCTGATCATAATGCTATGAAACTAGAAATCAACTACAAGAAAAAAGCAGAGAAAGGTGCAAAGATGTGGAGACTAAACAACACGCTTCTGAACAAACAATGGATCATTGAAGAAATTAAAGAAGAAATCAAATATTATCTGGAGAAAAATGAAAATGAGAACACGACATACCAAATCATTTGGGATGCAGCAAAAGCAGTCCTAAGAGGGAAATTCATCGCAATACAGGCTCACCTCACTAAACAAGAAAAAGCTCACATAAGCAACCTCAAACGACACCTAACAGAACTAGAAAAAGAAGAACAAACAAAGCCCAGAGTCAGTAGAAGGAGGGAAATAATGAAAATAAGAGCAGAAATAAACGATATTGAAACAAAAAAGACAATAGAAAGGATCAATGAAACAAAGAGTTGGTTCTTCGAAAGAATTAACAAAATTGACAAACCTTTAGCCAGACTCACCAAGAAAAGAAGAGAGAAATCGCAAATAAATAAAATTAGGAATGAGAGAGGAGAAATCACAACACATACCAATGAAATACAAGAGATCATAAGAGAATACTATGAAAAACTATATGCCAACAAATTGAACAACCTGGAAGAAATGGACAAATTCCTAGACTCCTACAATCTCCCCAAACTGAATCAGGAAGAAATGGAGAATCTGAATAGGCCAATCACAAGTAAGGAAATAGAAACAGTAATCAAAAACCTCCCCAAAAATAAGAGTCCAGGACCAGACGGCTTCTCTGGAGAATTCTACCAAACATTCAAAGAAGACTTAATACCTATTCTTCTCAAACTGTTCCAGAAAATTGAGAAAGATGGAGTACTCCCTAACACATTCTATGAAGCCAACATCACTCTGATCCCCAAACCTGACAAGGACAACACAAAGAAGAACTACAGGCCGATATCACTGATGAACATAGATGCAAAAATCCTCAACAACATTTTGGCAAACCGAATACAGCAATACATCAAAAAGATTATACACCATGATCAAGTGGGATTTATACCAGGGACACAGGGATGGTTCAACATCCTCAAGTCAATCAACGTGATACACTACATCAACAAAATGAAAAACAAAAACCACATGATCATCTCAATAGATGCAGAGAAAGCATTCGACAAGATCCAACACCCATTTATGATAAAAACCCTCAATAAAATGGGTATAGAAGGAAAGTACCTCAACATAATAAAGGTCATATATGACAGACCCACAGCCAACATCATACTCAATGGACAAAAACTGAAAGCCATCCCTCTGAGGACAGGAACAAGACAAGGGTGCCCACTTTCACCACTCCTATTCAACATAGTACTGGAGGTGCTGGCCAGAGCAATTCGGCAGGAAAAAGAAATAAAAGGAATCCAAATAGGTAACGAAGAAGTAAAACTCTCGCTGTTTGCAGACGACATGATCTTATATATAGAAAACCCCAAAGAATCCATAGAAAAACTATTAGAAATAATCAACTACAGCAAAGTAGCAGGGTATAAAATTAACGTGCATAAATCAGTAGCATTTCTATACACTAACAATGAACTAACAGAAAAAGAACTCAAGAACTCAATCCCATTCACAATCGCAACGAAAAGAATAAAATACCTTGGGATAAACTTAACCAAGGAAGTGAAGGATCTATACAATGAAAACTACAAGACTTTCTTGAAAGAAATTGACGATGACATAAAGAGATGGAAAGACATTCCATGCACATGGATTGGAAGAATAAACATAGTTAAAATGTCCATACTACCTAAAGCAATATACAGATTCAATGCTATCCCAATCAGAATCCCAAGAACATTCTTCACAGAAATTGAACAAACAATCCTAAAATTCATATGGGGCAACAAAAGACCGCGAATTGCTAAAGCAATCCTGAGCAAGAAAAACAAAGCCGGCGGAATCACAATCCCCGATTTCAAAACATACTACAAAGCTACAGTGATCAAAACAGCATGGTACTGGTACAAAAACAGGTCCACAGATCAATGGAACAGAATTGAAAGCCCAGAGATAAAACCACACATCTATGGACAGCTAATCTTCGACAAAGGAGCAGAGGGCCTACAATGGAGAAAAGAAAGTCTCTTCAACAAATGGTGCTGGGAAAACTGGACAGCCACATGCAAAAGATTGAAAATTGACCATTCTTTTTCACCACACACCAAAATAAACTCAAAATGGATCAAAGACCTAAAGATTAGGCCTGAGACAATAAGTCTTTTGGAAGAGAATATAGGCAGTACACTCTTTGACATCAGTTTCAAAAGAATCTTCTCGGACACTATAACTCCTCAGTTGAGGGAAACAATAGAAAGAATAAACAAATGGGACTTCATCAGACTAAAGAGCTTCTTCAAGGCAAGGGAAAACAGGATTGAAACAAAAAAAACAGCTCACTAATTGGGAAAAAATATTTACAAGCCACTTATCCGACAAAGGGTTAATCTCCATAATATACAAAGAACTCACACTGCTTAACAACAAAAAAACAAACAACCCAATCAAAAAATGGGCAGAGGACATGAACAGACATTTCTCAAAAGAAGATATGAATATGGCCAATAGACACATGAAAAGATGTTCATCATCACTAATCATCAGGGAAATGCAAATCAAAACTACACTAAGATATCACCTTACACCCGTTAGATTGGCAAAAACATCCAAAACCAAGAGCGACAAATGTTGGAGAGGTTGTGGAGAAAAAGGAACCCTCATACACTGTTGGTGGGAATGCAAACTGGTACAGCCACTATGGAAAACAGTATGGAGATTTCTCAAAAAGTTAAAAATAGAAATACCCTATGACCCAGCCATCCCATTACTGGGTATCTATCCTAAGAACCTGAAAACAGAAATCCCAAGAGTCCCTTGCACCCCTATGTTCATTGCAGCATTATTTACAATAGCCAAGACGTGGAACCAACCTACATGCCCAGAAACTGATGATTGGATAAAGAAGATGTGGTATATATACACAATGGAATACTACTCAGCCATAAAAAAAGACAAAATTGGCCCATTCACAGCAACGTGGATGGACCTCGAGGGTATTATGTTAAGCGAAATAAGCCAGTCAGAGAAAGACGAACTCTATATGACTCCACTCATAGGTGGAAGTTAGTATATTGATAAGGAGATCTGATCGGTGGTTACCAGGGAAAATGGGGGGTGGGGGGAGGGCACAAAGGGGGAAGTGGTGTACCCACAACATGACTAACAAAAATGTACAACTGAAATCTCACAAGGTTGTAATCTATCATAACATTAATAAAAAAATAAATAAATAAAACACAATGAAACATGAAAAATAAATAAATAAATAAATAAATAAATAAATAAAAAGAAAAAGAAGAACAAACAAGGTCCAAAGTCAGCAGAAGGAGACAAATAATGAAAATGAGTAGAAATAAATGAAATAGAGACTTAAAAATCAGTAGAAAGGATCAATGAAACTAAGAGCTGTTTCTTTGAGAAGATAAAGAAAATTGACAAACTCTTAACCAGACTCACTAAGAAAAAAAGAAAGAAGGCCAAATAAATAAAACTAGAAATGAAAGAGGAGAAATTACAACAGATACCACAGAAATATAAAGGATTATAAGAGAATACTATAAAAAACTATATGCCAAGAAATGGATAATCTCAAAGAAATGGACAAATTCTTAGACTTATACAACCTCCAAAAACTGAATCAAGAAGAAATAGAGAATTTAAATAAACCAATCACAAGTAAGGAAATTGAAACAGTAATCAAAAACCTCAAAAAAAAACAAAAGTCCAGGACCAGATGGCTTCTCTGGAGAATTCCACCAAACATTCCAAGAAGATTTAATACCTATCCTTCTCAAACTACTCCAAAAATTGAAGAAGATGGAATGTTTACTCATTCTACGAGGTCAACATTACCCTGATACCAGAACCAGACAAGGATAACACAAAGAAGGAAAATTACAGACCAATATCACTGATGAATATAGATGCAAAAATGCTCAACAAAATACTAGCAAACTGAATGCAGCAATGCTTAAAGGATCACACTCCTTGATCAAGTGGGATTTATACCAGGGACACAGGGATGATTCAACATATGCAAATCAATCAATGTGATACACTACATTAACAAAATGATGAATAAAAATCACATGATCATCTCAATAGATGCAGAGAAAGCATTTAACAAGATCCAATATCCATTTATGATAAAACTGTCAATAAAATGGGTATAGGGCCAGCCCTGCTGGCCTAGCAGTTAAAATTTGGCATGCTCCACTTCAGCAGCCTGGGTTTGGTTCTCAGGCATGGAACCACACCAGTCACTTGTCAGTAGTCATGCTGTGGGGCAGCTCACATAGAAGAACTAGAAGGACTTACAACTAGAATATACAACTAAATACTTGGGCTTTGAGGATGGAAAAAAGAGAGGAAGATTGGCAACAGATGTTAGCTCAGGGCAAATCTTTTTTAAAAAACTGGGTGTAGAAGGAAATTACATAATAAAGGCCATCTATGACAAACCCACAGCCAATATCATATTTAATGGTGAAAAACTAAAGGCCATACCTCTGAGAACAGGAACAAGACACTGGTGCCCACTCTCACCACTCCTATTCAACATAGTACTAGAGATTTTGGCCAGAGCAATTAGGCAAGAAAAAGAAAGAAAGGGTATCCAAATTGGAGAGGAAGAAGTGAAACTCTCACTGTTTGTGGATGACATGATTCTATATATAGAAAACCTTAAAGAATCCATCAGAAAACTATTAGAAATAATCAGCAACTACAGCAAAGTTTCAGGGTACAAAATCAACTTACAAAAATCAGTTGCTGGGGCCGGCACGGTGGCGCAGCAGTTAAGTTCGCACATTCCGCTTCAGTGGCCCAGATTTCGCTGGTTCAGATCCCGGGTGTGGACATGGCATTGCTTGGCAAGCTATGCTGTGGTAGGCATCCCACATATAAAGTAGAGGAAGATGGGCACGGATGTTAGCTCAGGGCCAGTCTTCCTCAGCAAAAAGAAGAGGACTGGCAGCAGTTAGCTCAGGGATAATCTTCCTCAAAAAAATAATCAGTTGCATTTCTATACACTAATAACTAACTAGCAGAAAGGGAAGTCAAGAACACAATCCCATTTATAATCAAAACAAGAATAATAAAATATCTAGGAATAAATTTAACCAAAGAGGTAAAAGACCTACACACTGAAAATTGTAGGACATTATTGAAAGAAACTGGGGAAGATATAAAGAAACAGAAAGATATTCCATGCTCATGAATCAGAAGAATAAACATAGTTAAACGTCCATACTACCTAAAGCAATCTACAGATTCAATGCAATCCTAATCAGAACCCCAATGACATTCTTCATGGAAATAGAACAAAGAATCCTAAAATTTATATGGAACAACAAAAGACCCCAAATAGCCAAAGCAATCCTGAGAAAAAAGAACAAAGATGGAGGCATCAATCCCCAACTTCAATATATACTACAGAGCTATAGTAATCAAAACAGCATGGTGCTGGCACAAAAAACAAACATACAGATAATGGAACAGAATTGAAAGTTCAGAAATAAAAATACACACCAATGGACAGCTAATCTTCGACAAAGGAACCAAGAACCTACAATGGAGAAAGGAAAGTCTTTTAATAAGTGGCGCTGATAAAACTGGACAGTCACATGCAAAAGAATGAAAGTAGACCATAATCTTCCACCATACAGTAAAATTAAAATGGATTAAGGACTTGAATGTAAGACGTGAAACCATAAAACTCCTAGAAGAAAATATAGGCATTACACTCTTTGACATTGGTCTTAGCAGCATCTTTTTGAATATGTCTCACCAGGCAAGGGAAACGAAAGAAAAACTAAACAAATAGGACTACATCAGACTAAAAACCTTCTGCACAGCAAAGGAAACCATCAACAGAATGAAAAGACAACCCACCAACTGGGAGAAAATATTTGCAAATCATATATCTGACCAGGGGGTAATTTTTAAAATATATAAAGAACACATACCACTCAACAACAAAAAAACAAACAATCCAATCAAAAAATGGGCAGAAGTTATGGACATTTTTCCAAAGAAGATAAACAGATGGCGAATTGGCACATGAAAAGATGTTCAACATCACTAATTATTAGGGAAATGAAAATCAAAACTACTATGAGATATCACCTTACACCTGTCAGAATGCCTATAATTAGCAAGACAAAAAATAACACACGTTGGAGAGAATGTAGAGAAAAGGGACCCCTCATACACTGCTGGTGCAAGTGCAAACTGGTGCAGCCACAATGGAAAACAGCATGGAGATTTCTCAAAAAATTAAAAATAGAAACATCATATGATCCAGCCATCCCACTACGGAGTACTTATCCAAAGTACTTGAAGTAAACAATTCAAGGAGATTGATGCACCCCTATGTTCATTGCAGCATTATTCACAGCAGCCAAGACGTGGAAGCAACCCAAGTGCTCTTCAACTGATGAATGGATAAAGAAGATGTGGTATATATATACAATGGAATACTACTCAACCATAAAAAACACAAAACTATCCCGTTTGCAACAACATGGATGGACCTTGAGAATATGATGTTAAGTGAAATAAGCCAGACAGAGGAAGACAAATACTGCGTGATTTCACTCCTATATGGAAGATAAACCAACAATGGATAAAGTGAACAGATTAGTGGTTACCAGAGGGGAAGGAGGTTTGGAGGTGGGGAAAACGGGTAAAGGGGCACATATGTACAATGACGGATAAAAATTATACTACTTGTTGTGAGCACAATGCAGTCTATAGAGAAACTGATAAATAATTACACAATGAAATTACACAATGTTATAAACCATTATGACCTGATTAAAATAATTTTTTAAAAAAAAGAAAGAATAAAGATCATAAATAAGTAACCCAATGTTACACCTCTAGGCCCAGAAAAACAATAACAAACTAAGCCCAAAGTTAGAAGGAAGGAAATAACAAAGATCAGAGCAGAAATAAAGGAAGCAGAGACTAAAAGAATAGAGAAAAATTAACAGAACTAAGCTGGTTTTTTCAAAAGATAAATAAAATTGACAAATCTTTAGCAAGACTAAGAAAAAAGAAAGAGGGGCCTGTCTGGTGGCGCAGCAGTTAAGTTCTCACGTTCTGCTTCAGTGGCCTGGGGTTCGCTGGTTCGGATCCTGGGTGTGGACCTATGCACTGCTTATCAAGCCATGTTATGGAAGGTGTCCAACATATAAGGTAGAGGAAGATGGGCATGGATGTTACCTCAGGCCAGTCTCCCTCAGCAAAAAGAGGAGGATTGGTGGCACATATTAGCTCAGGGATAATCTTCCTCAAAAAAAATAAAATAAAATTTGTTAAAAAAAAAAGAAAAGTCTCAAAAAATAAAATCAGAAATGAAAGAGGAGACATTACAACTGATAGCACAGAAATGCAAAGGTCCATAAGCAACCACTATGAACAATTATACACCAACAAATTGGATAACTTAGAAGAAATGGATAAATTCCTGGAAACATATAACCTACCAAGAGTGAATCATGAAGAAATAGAAAATGTGAATAGGCCTATAACTAGTAAGGAGATTGAATCAGTACTCAAAAATCTCTCAACAAAGACATGTCCAGGACCAAATGGCTTCACTGGTGAACTCTACCAGACATTTAAGGAGGAATTAATGCCAATCATCAAACTCTTCCAAAAAATTGAAGAGGTGGGAACACTTCCAAACGCATTTTATGAGGGCAGCATCACCCTGATATCAAAGCCGGACAAGGACACAATATGAAAAGAAAATAAACTGCAGGCCAATATCCCTGACAACCATAGATGCAAAAATTATATCAAACAAATTCAAAAGCACATTAAAAGTAGTATACACCATGATCCAAGTGGGATTTACCTCTGGGATGCAAGGATGTTTCACCATATGCAAATCAATCAATGTGATGCCCTACATTAACAGAATGAAGGGCAGAGAATCACTTGATCATCTCAACAGATGAGAAAAAGAATTTGACAAAAGTCAACATCCTTTCATGATAAAAACTCTCAACAAATTAGGTATAGAAGGAATGTACCTCAACATAATAAAAGCCATATACGACAAGCCTACAGCTAACATTATACTCAATATTGAAAAGCTGAAGGCTTTTCCTCTAAGATCTGGAATAAGGCAATAATGCCCACTTTCACCATTTCTATTCAACATTATACTGGAACTCCTAGCCAGAGCAATTAGGCAAGAAAAATAAATAAAAGGTAACCAAATTGGAAAGGAATAAATAAAATTATCTCTGTTCCCAGACGAAAGGAACTTATATGTTGTAAACCCTAAATATACCCCAAAAAATATTAGAACTTATTAGTTCTATTAAAAAATTAATATAGCAAATTAGCCAATTCAGCAAAATTGTAGGATGCAAAATCAACATACAAAAGTCAGTTATGTTTCTATATATTAACAATGAATGGTCTGAAAAGGAAATTAAGAAAATTCCATTTGCAATAGCATCAAAAAGAATAAAATACTTAGAAATAAACTTAACAAAGGAGGCAAAAGACTTGTACACTGAAAACAACAAAAAAGTTGCTGAAAGAGGGGCTGGCCCCCTGGCTGAGTGGTTAAGTTCGCGCGCTCCGCTGCAGGCGGCCCAGTGTTTCATTGGTTCAAATCCTGGGTGCGGACATGGCACTGCTCATCAAGCCACGCTGAGGGCAGCATCACATGCCACACATGCCACAGCTAGAAGGACTCACAACAAAGAATGTACAACTATGTACCGAGGGGCTTTGGGGAGAAAAAGGAAAAAATAAAATATTTTTTAAAAAAAGTTGCTGAAAGAAATTAAAAACAGCAACAAATGGAAAGACAGCTCATTTTCATGGATTGTAAGACATTGCTAAGATGTCAATACTTCCCAAAGCAATCTAAAGATTTAATGCAATTTCTATCAAATTGCAAATGGCTTTTTTTTTCAGAAATAGAAAAATCCATCCTAAAATTCACATGGAATCTCAAGAGATCCTGAATAGCCAAAAATTCTTGAAAAAGAACAAAGTTGAAGGTCTCACACTCTTTGATTTCAAAACTTACTACAAAGCTACAGTAATCAAAACAGTGAGGTACTGATATAAAGATGGACATATAGACCACTGGAAAAGAATAGAGAGCCCAGAAATAAACCCTCATATATATAGTCAAACGATTTTTGACAAGGGTGCCAAGATCATTCAATAAGGAAAGAACAGTCTTTTCAACAAATTGTGCTAGGAAAACTGGATATCCACATGCAAAAGAATGAAGCTGGAACGTTACCTGATACTACACACAAAAATTCACTAAAAATGGATCAAAGACCTAAATGTAAGAGCTAAAACTATAAAACTCTTAGAAGAAAACATAGAGGAAAATCTTAATGACATTGGATTTGGCAATGATTTCTTGGATATGATACCAAAAGCATAGGAAACGAAAGAAAAAATAGATAATTTGAAGATCAAAATTAAAAGTTCTATGCATCAAAGGATACAATCAATAGAGAGAAAAAGCAACCTATAGAACGGGAGAAAATACTTACAGATCATATGTCTAATAAGGGCTCGGTATCTAGAATATATAAAGAATTCTTACAAGTTAACAATTAAAAAAATAACTAATTAAAAGATTGGCAAAGGACTTCAAAGATATACAAATGGCCAACAAACACATGTAAAAATGCTCAATACCACTAATCATTAGGGAAATGCAAATCAAAACCACAATGAGATACCACCTCACATCCATTAGGATGGCTACCATAAAAAAAAAAAAACACATAACAGTACCACCTCCCTCCCAGTTGTATAAAATAATTACAAAGGTTTTAATTATCATGATTAAGGAGGCCCTAGACGAAGGCAAGTCCACCTTCAGGGGGGACTGCTTGCCTTGATGAGGTGTTTATCTGTTCATGTTTTGCATTGCTGGGATAGAAATTAAAAATAAAACTATTCAAGCACAGAGGGAAGGAACAAACAGAAACCAAAAACAGCCATTAGGAGAAATCTGAGAACTCTGGCATCACATCTCTCCTCAAGACCTACGACTGAATTCACACCCTTTCAACTTGTGCTGGCACACTGAGTTTCCTCAGGACAAAGGTTTAGCCCGTTGACCCATAAACTCATACGTAGAGGCATCCAAGCCGTAGGGCCCCCACCATCCTCTCACAGTCTCACTGACACTGTAGTCTGTGACTCCCCCAGTGTTTCACAGGCATTTTATATTTATTGATGTTCCCTCTCCAGATTCATTTCTTTGTGTCTAATAAACTTTAATAAGTGGAAAAAACAGAAAATAATAAATGTTGGCAAGGATGTGAAGAAATTGGAAGCTTTGCATACTGTTGGTGGGAACAAAAAATGGTGCATCTGCTATGGAGAACAGTATGGTTGTTCCTCAAAAAATTAAAAATAGAACTACCGCATGATCTAGAAATTCCACACCTGGGTATACACCCAAAAGAATTGAAAGCAGGATCCTGAAGAGATCTTTGTACACCCATGTTCATAGCAACATTATTCACAATAGTCAAAAGGTAGAAGCAACCCGAGTGCCCACCGACAGATGAATAGATAAATAAAAAGTGCTATATCTACACAATGGAATATTAGCCTTAAAAGGGAAGGAAATCCTGACACATGCTGCAACATTGATGGACCTTGAGGACATTATGCTAAGTGAAATAAGTCAGTCACAAAAGGGCAAACTCTGTATGATTCCACTTGTAAGAGGTACCTAGAGTATGCAATTTCAGAGACAGAAAGTAGAAGGGTGGTTGCAAGGGGCTGGTGAGAGGGAGGAATGGTGAGTTATTTTTTAATGGGTGCAACGTTTCAGTTTGGAAAGATGACAAGAGTCCTGTAAATTAGTTGCACAAAATATGAATGTACTTAACACTACTGAACTATACGCTTAAAAATGGCTAAGATGGTAAATTTGACGATCTGTGCATTTCATCACAATTCTTTAAAAATGACCATCAACATGAACACTGGAGCTCTGATTTGACTGAATAAACAAGATGAATTCCCCAGACTAAAGATAAAAAGTAATAAAATGTTGCGATTTCCCCTGTAGATAAAAGTGACAAATTGAACCACTGAAAGCAATAACTTTCCAAGAGAAAAACCCTACGGAGATGACGCGCTGGAGCTCAGGAGAATTGGGCCCAGCCAGACCCAAGGCAAATACCACACCTTTATTTTTAACAATGCCTTTGGGTCTTGCTCCCCAGAGGCCAAGAGTAGCCCTGCAAATAATCCAAGTGTGAGGCCCACACACCTCTCCTTGGCCCAAGAATCAGGGAATGGAGCCCTGCTCTCTCAGCCTCCTTGCTCACTGGGGCTTCCACCCACAAACTTGCTCCTCATCTTGCTTTCCATGGGGCCCAGGGTTGCGTCTCCAGCTCTAGGCTGCTTGTGAGCTGTCATCCCTCCTTAGCAAGGAGGAGCAACTCAGGAGGAGGCAGGTTCCTCAGGCAGGGTTGGCAGAAATCAGAACAACTAGACAGGTCAGTGCCAATGTGGGGGCAGGAGGCGCTCCTCTCTCAACGCCCCAAAATGTATAAGCCTAAAGATATCTCCTCCTCCTCCACTTCTCAAAGACAAGCAGAACCGGAGACAGGTAGGGGACCTTGGAAACTATCTAGGGACCCAATCTCATCACTTTACAGAGAAGAAAGCAGAGTACAGAATTCATAAAAGTCACACAGGATTAGATTCCTCGACAACCTCTCTCAGCCCTCGCCCTCATTCCCCAGTATGGAAGCCTATTCAGTAATCCCAACCGCTCCTAACGCTTATCCTTGGCAGAGACACCTGAAAATGTTTTCTGGTGCTAAGACAGGCCCAGAAGCAGAGCAGGTGACTACCTACAGTGGCCTAATTTTCACATCACATTGAATGTAAGCAACTTAGCAGGGAAAAAACTAGCGGAAATTAAACTTCAAACTGTTCCTATTACTCTCCAAATTAACATCTTATTTTCGTTGGTGGATATACAAACATTCTGGCATAGATGTTATCCATGTGTACATGCTATCTTATGTTCTGCTTTCAAAGTCTATATCATAGACAAATATCCAGAAGTTTACACATTCTTTCATTTTTAATACCTGTATGGTATTCCATTGCATCAATACATCATAGTTGCAAAGCTATTCTCCTATTATTTCGAACATTTGGTTGTTTCAAATTTTTTTTAATTTAAGAATACTGTTTCAACAAATATCTTTGAACAAATTATCTTCTTTTCCCGTATGATTTGTTTCCTACTGTACCATCTCAAATGTAAAATTCCTACATTTATATAAATTTACTTAATCTCTGTAAACCTCTACAAGTTAGATAATAGGACCTCTCTATAGAGTTTGGGGTAGAATTAACACGCTAACGCTTAAGTACTTAAGACAGCACCTGCTATAGAGTATATATTTATTAATTTATTATTAATAATGACATCTATAGACTTACTTGGAAAGTATGATAGTCTAAATATATTTAAACCTTTCAATTAGAATCTATCTTATACATTCATTTACTTTATCCATTATAATTTTCTTTGAACTAATATTTTGTTTTCTGAGTTGAATTAAAATCCAAATCTCCAATTTCATCATTAGTGGAAATGAAATCACCTTTTCATTGCTTTTTTTTTTTTTTGGTGGTTACTTGTTGATATATCAGTAGTCAATTTACTAATTTTTGTGTGATATTATAGCCTGCAAGTCTGCTCAGCTAACTTTATTTTTAGCAATAACTTCATTTCTTTCAATAGCTTAGTTATAAGATAGACATTCTGCAAAAAGTTATATTTTCATTCCTTTTTTCTTTTCAGATAGTCATCACCAGCACATCCAAAATATTGAATAAGGAATGATAACAGAGAACACCCATATTTTGTTCTCCTTCTTAGGGAAAAAGTTTAATGTTTTCAATAAACATGATGTTGACTCTTATTTTTAAAAACACAGTTTATCGTATTAAGAAAAAACACTCCTAACGTTTTCAGTTTTAATCTATAAGGTTATGATAAATCTATCTGGATGCCTTATCTGGATCTAATTACATTATTTTGATATTTTGCTTGTGATAAACTAGGTTAATGAATTTTCTTGAGTTTAACAGCTAATTCTTTTAATGTGTTGTTTTCTTAGTTTGCAGATATTTTATTTGGGGCACTTGAATCTATGTCTATAAACAACATTGGTCTAAAATATTCCCTTCATTGTCTTTGTTTAGTTTGGGTTTAAAATCACATTTGCCTCTAAAAATTAATTGAATGATAGTAACAGTAATAATAATAGCCAAGTTCACAGCATGCTTACTATGTGCAATGCCCTGTTCTACACACATTATGGGTATTCTCTCACTTAATCCTCACAACAACCCCTTTAAGCAGATATTACTACTTTATCCACTTTACAGATTACTAATATTCAATAATTTCTATGTTTTTTAATTTTCTTATTACTGAATGAATTATGAGTTCTTAGAAAGTCAGAAGATTTTCTTCACTGGAGTCAGATGCCCTTTTAGAAACTATCTAATAACTTAAATTTCTTTCTCAATTAGTATTGGATTCATGTTCTCTAATTTTTTTGCATCTTTGGGGATATTTCATATATTTGTAAGTAGCCATCTATTTTTATTTGATAAGATGTATTAGCCTATAATTGAATTGAATAATTTTCATTCTCACTCGTTTATCAAAATTGATATCATTTATCAATTATTTTTCAAAGAATCAATTATCAGATTTCCACTTAAGCTAATTATTTTTTTCTATGTGCTTTGTTTCTATTTTTAATTTTATTACCTATATTTGGCCAGCATCTTTAATTTGTCGTTTCCCCTTCTAAATTATGTAAGCAGAGTTAATTACAGCTCAATCATTGGAGAAAATTAAACATAAAGACCCCAAAGCCAAAGACAAGCATTGTCTCCACCACTTGGGCTTTCAGAAAACAGGTCGAGTGTTCAAGCCAACACAAACCCCAGAGCCGCGGTGGTCGCCAGAGAGAGATGCAGAACTGCTGTTGACGTCAGAAAACAAGGTCAATCCGTGTGCTGGCCGCCCAAGGATCAGGACAAAAATCAGACCTAAATGAATAGGTGTCTGAGTCCAGGTACGTATGGGTTAGTGCAGTGTTCCCGACAGTGTAGAGCCGGTACCTAGGGGGCTCTGAAAGTTGGCATTAGGTAGTAAAAGGAGACAAACAGCAAGGTGAGAATGAGATTCCCTTTTGACTTCTCTCTCAACCCTTCTGACTACCTCTCAGAGAAATACTCAGATTGGTGCTATTTCCTTAACTCCTCTGCACGACTACATTCTCCTTTTTTAACCAAGAAAAAGTAGGTTTCAAACTCAGAAGTCTCTGTAGGTAATCTCTGTAGGTATCTAGCTAAAATCCAGTAAGTGACACTGCTTTCTTATGTATTGTGATATACAAATTTTTTAATGAATTTCATTAACAAAATTAGTGAATTAAAGAACAGCATTAAGGAAACAATAGGGCAGGCGATACATAAATATGACTGACATTTGGGAGATACTAGGCTGATATAAGAGGCAGGAGGACTATCTCCAAGGTCTCGCCCAGCCTCAAAGACAGAAGGTCCGAAAGGGGAACACTGAGAACAGTTATCCACTTATTCAACAACAGCAAAAAAGGATTGAATATCTCCTATAGTCCAGGCATGGTTCTAGAAACTGGGAATACAGTGATACATAAAAATAAAGTCCCTGCACTCATGAGATCATATTCTAGAAAAACAGAACTATAGATGATTGATAGGTAGGTAGGTAGGTAGGTAGATAGATAGATAGATAGATAGATAGATAGATAGATAGTTGTTCCCACTGCTGAGTAGATAGATGATAGATAAATGGTGCTGAGAATAAAAACAAAGCAAAATGCTGAGAAGACAGAGACAGAAGTACTGGTTGGGGAAACCCTAAACAGAGACAACACTTGAGCAGAAATCAGAATGAAGTAAAGGACTGTGGGAAGAGAATTCCAGGCAGAGGGATAACAATCGCAAAAGTCCTGAGATAGGAACATGCTTGATGTGTCCAGGAACAGTGAGGAGGCCATTGTAGCCAGCCTACCGAAAGTGAGGAGCAACACAAGGAAGTGAGATCAGGAGAGGGCAAAGGTCTGAGTCATGCATAGCCCTGTGGGATCTGGTAAGGACTTTGGGCTTTGTTCAGAGTAAGATGGGAAGCCATTGGAGGATTTTTGAGCTGAGAAGCAACATGATCTGACTTACATTTCTTAATGTTCACTCTGGTTGCTGTGTATAAACAGACTGTTGCAGGGAGACTAGGATAGAAACAGGGAGCCCAGTTAAAAGAGTATTGCAATAAACTTGATGAAAATAATGAGTATTGGAGCCATGAAGGTGCAGTGGACCCAGGGAGCAAGGGGTGCCCTTCTGGATATATTTCAAAGGTAGAGATGACAGGATTTGTCAACATACTGGATGACAGCAGTAAGAAAAAGAGGAATCAAGGATGATGCCAAGGTTTTGGGTTGGGTAATCCAAAGAATCAGATGGAGATGACCGAGGAAGCAGCAGGTTTGAGGAGGAGAAAATCAGCTACCCAGTTTGGGACGAATTGGGCTTAGATGCCTGTTAGACATCCAAATGGATACGGGGAGCAGGCAGTTGGACATAAATAAGCTTGAGGTTCAAGGGAAAAATGTCAAGCTGGAGATAGAAATTTGGAGGTCTTCAGCATTTGGATGGTATTTACAGATTTGGGATTAATGAGACCACTTGAGCACTGAGTGTAAACAGAGAAGAGATGGGGCTTCGTGGGCATCCCAACAGCTGGAGGTCAGAAGAATGAGGAGGAACGGGAAAAGGACACCAAGAGCGAGTAACTAGTGAGGCAGGAGAGATGCCAAACAAAACTGTTTCGAAACCAAGTGAAGAACATGTGTCAAGAAGGAGGGAGTGCCCGACTGTGCCAACCCTGGCCTGTTGGGTTTTGTAAGATGGAGTCTGAGAACTAACCTCAGACGTGGCAATGGTGGCCTTGACAAGGGAAGCTTCAGGGATTGGTGGGGAAGCCTGAAAAGGGGGCTTCATGAGAGAATGGGACAAGGGGAAGTAGAGAATGAGCACTGACCACAGTTTGAGGTCTTTTGTGGAAAGGAGGGGTAGAGAAATGAGCTGACACCTGGAGAGGAATGTGCGTCAGGGGTGGATTTTTAAAACTATAGTAATGATCCAGGAGCTAGGGGAAAGAATCTTTTCCGTTTTAAGTTAGGTTTTCTTAGCTTTAGTGTTCTTAAAATAGGAGTGCTTGGGAAGAGTATTTTCCTAACGAGTGGAAGTAGTAACAAGAAAATTCTCTTCTCCCACATCTCAAGGGAAGGGGGAGGATGGGAAGGAAAAGAGAGGATGGAGTCACCCTGGTTTGAAAGGAGTATTAGTCAAGGAAGGGACAGAACTTCTGTCACTACTCACATCACCACTCCCGCTCACACGTGTTTATCAGTCTCAGAATCTGTGCTGCCACACAAGTCCTCTGTCCCGGTTCAGGAGATCCTCTCCCACCGTGTCCCTGCCCCACCAAACCTGCTCTACATTCTCCAGTCCCAATCCTGGTCACTCAGGACTCCCTGATCCATGCACACAGACGCCCCAAGTTAAAGTTCACCCAGTAGCGCTTCTTCGGTCTTTCTCAGAGAACCAAACCAGTGAAATTGAAAGAGCACTACTTTGAAATCAGCTGACCTGGAATCAAATCCTGATGTCTTCAGGGGAAATTATTCAAACCCTCTCAGTCTCAGTTTACTCATCTGTAAAATAAGGATATTAATGCCTACCTTCTATAGGTTTTTGTGAGGATTAAATTAAACACATGCTCATATATGCACGTGCCTAGCCCTGTATACACTGACAGCAGGAGCTCAATAATTGAGCTAGCTCTCTAGTCTAAGGGCTGTTTCCCAAGTGAAGGTTTTACATTCAACTAGAAGGTTCTTGGGAATGAGAACAATGTCCTTTATTGTCTTCTTATCTCTCACATCACCCAGTACAGCGCCCTTTTACTCAGGAATGACCAAATGAAGATCTCAACCACATTAAATATATTTCCTTTCATTTTTACTTTTCACCAGACTTCTCTCCTCTTAGGCTCCCGTGTTTCTATCTTCGTTTGTCCTTTACCCAAAATTCCTGCCTTTGGATTGCCAAATACTTGAATCCTTAAAGACATCGCATCAATAAAACACTAATTCAAAATGAGCCATTTATTTTCCATACTAAGGCATAGCTCTCAACACAGGCCAAGAACACAACTGGGACCTGCTGCACAGCCAAAATCTCCATTCCTGCTCTACCCTGCACTGTTGCACTGGTAAGTTCCTTTGCTCTGAGCAGGCTCTACCTCAGAAAATTTGTGGCATGGGCAAAATCAGCCTCACAGGACCATTTCCCCCATTTCACTCCCTGCCCAGTTCTCAGGTGGCAATAAACCCACTCCCAGAGCTTTTCCAGACTGATTTCCCCAGTCACCAATCAGTACACTAACTCAGTTCCTTCTTTCTCCCCTCCCTCTTTATGATTTACATTCTCACAGGACCCAAATCCCAACACACTATGTCTTGTGCAGCAGTGAAACATAATTTATATTATATCTAATGAAGCTTCAGCTGAGCTCGCACTGAACTGTTATGAACTCCAACTTAGTGCGGTCCGTATGTTGCCCTGCTGCTGGCTATGTTACTTTGGGCAACGTTACACCTGTAGCTTCTCTTTGTTATCTGCAGGGGTAACTCTTACCCCCCAGAGACAAGTGTCTTCCTGGGTAAGCCCAGACAGAAGGGCTGGCTGAGCTGTCCCAGTCAGCAGACTCTTCTGTCCAGGCTTGCTCTGACCTACTCCATCCCACAGCATCATCATCAGAACCAAGGTAGCCCGAAGTCGGCGACAAGTGGCAGCCAGAGCACCCTGAGCCCTGGCTCTATGTGGGTGGAGGACCAAGGGGAGATAAAATATTGAAGGAGAAGGAGGTTTGTGGGGAAAGAGTATACTTACAAATACTACCCTCTGGTTCTACATGTGTGCCATTGTAGTTCCAGAATTCTGTATAGAAAGGGCCTTCAGGTTGCAATCTTACTGGGAGTAGGAGAAAACTACATTTCTATAGGTCTTTACTTAACACTGAAACAACATCAGTTGCTCAAAGAATGAGAGTATGATGGAAATTTGGGGGGTTAAGACACCCTAAGAAACCCACTCATTGTTGCCACCACTGAGTACCCAGCCATATGTCACAAGGAGTCTCCTTGGAAGGATGGCACATGGGGTTTTGTGGGGTTCTGGATCAGCAGAATTTTGGTGGTGAAATAACTAAAACCTTGACTTTGGGGTCTGTTGGGGCCACAGGACCCCCTGGTTGAAGCTTTTCCTTTGGTAGGTAGAGAGCCTTCCTTTGGGTTTGTACCAAAGGAAAACAGAGATGTGGCCGGATGTGATTTGAGGGATTGTATGAGGGAAGGAGGGAGGCACAGGCACCTCCACCCTCTCTATAGCCTGTGCTTGGTCTGGATCTTCCAGCAGAACCAGTCCACCATGGAGAGAGGAAACCACACAAGCGCCTCTGAGTTCATCCTCCTAGGGCTCTCCAGCCAGAATGAGGAACAGGAGCTGATCTTTGGGCTCTTCCTTGTCATATACCTGGTTGGGGCAGCAGGGAACTTGTTCATCATTCTGGCCCATTGGTTCAGACTCCCACCTCCACACGCCCAGGTACTTCTTCCTCAGCAACCTCCCCCTAGTGGATTTCTGCTTCATCTCCACCACAGTCCCCAAGATGCTTGTGAATATCCAGACACAGACTCAGTCCATTTGCTACAGCGGCTGCCTAGCCCAGATCTACTTCTGCATTTTGCTTGCCAACATGGACAACTTCCTCCTGACAGCAATGGCTTATGACCGCTACGCGGCCATCTGCCACCCCCTGCACTACTCCACCACGATGAGTCTGCAAACCTCTGCCCTGATGCTGGGGAGCTCCTGGCTCATTGCCAACTTCCACTCCCTGCTACACACCCTCCTCATGGCTCGGCTGGAGTTCTGTGCCAGCAATGTCATCCCTTACTTCTTTTGTGACCTTGTTCCCCTGCTTCAGCTCTCCTGTTCCGACACCCACCTCAACCAGCTCATGATTCTGCTGGTGGGGGGCTTGATCGTCCTCATCCCCTTCCTCGGCATTCTAGTCTCCTACAGCTACATTGTGTCTGCTGTGCTCAAGGTCCCATCTGCCCGTGGCAAACAAAAGGCCTTTTCCACCTGTGGTTCCCACCTCACTGTAGTCATCCTTTTCTATGGGACCATCACAGGAATCTACCTGAATCCCTCATCCTCCCACTCAGCTGATAACGATTCGCTGGCTTCAGTGATGTATATGGTGGTCACCCCCATGCTGAATCCCTTCATCTACTGCCTGAGGAACAAGGACATGAAGAGAGCTCTATGGAAACTGTTCAGCGTGAAGGTTTTATCCCGTGGGTTGTGACAGCACAGTTCCCTTCAGGGTCTTTATGCTGGGAAGAGGATGAACCCCAGGGACAGGCTCCACAGAGAGGGCAGGAGGAACACAGACCTCACTCACGTGGGTTGTCACCATAGCCAGGAAATCTTCTCATTGCTCCACAAGTAATTTGCAAGTCTGAAATTTCTTGGCCCCTGTAGACTATCCAGACTACTGAGAGAGGAATAAACTCTCCCCTAAAGATAGAACCACATAAACAGATGCAAATGAGCTTTATCTGCAGATCTTCTGGAGAGGGTTGAAAAGGCTGTGCGTTCCATGTGAAAAAGGTGAATTCACAGGAGTCTGTGACCTGTGCTGATAGCCTATGCCACAAGGATGTCCTCTGAGAGCCCTCACTCACTCCCACAGTTCCTCAAATCCTTACCCCTCATGCATCCCAATTTCCAAACTCTTCTGCACCCCCACTTCCTCAACCATCATCCCCATGTTCTGGATTAAACCTAGCTCTGAGGACAGGTTGAGAGTCCTCCTTGAAGCTGTCCCACTCTTGGCCTTGGATCCTGCTGGGTGGAGTCCCACAGCTCTAGCTACTTGTATCAGAATGCCTGTAGTGACTGTCTCAGCTGAGCACCTAAGCAGACCCCACACTGTCCTGCTTATATGGGTTTTTTTTTTTCCTTAGGAAAGAGATGATAAACAGAGAAGAGAGGCTAGACTTAGAGTTGGTTCTCTAGGTATAAAGAACATAAAGGGAATGGGCCATCATAATCCTTATGAATGTGCTTCTCTACAAGTTGACCTGGAGAAGGAGACAATGGGGAAAAGCCTCACAAAAATGAGTTTACGGCTGGAGAAGTTGTATGTGGCTTCTTGTCCAGTACGGTAGTATCCAAGCTGCAAGGAATGTGGTGGGGCTGAAAAGAGCATCACACAGAAAGTCATAACAACTGGCATCTAGTTCTGGCCCCTCTGATTACCAGCCATTTGACTCCAGTCCATCTGAAATTCGCCATTCTACCAAACACACTGTGCTTTTTTAGTCCTTACTCATGCTGTTCCAGCAGGCCCATCTTGCCCATTTCTATTAAAATTCTAGTTGTCCTTCAAAGTTCAGATAAAATACCATGCCCTTCATGAAGCTACCTCATCTCCCCAGCCAAAAGGAAGTATTTTCTCTCCTCTGGAACTCCATATAGTTCACAGTCCATTACAGCCCTTCTCATACTCTGCTTTGCATGATCCTGTTCACCCCAACTCCACTCCAAACAGGATTGTTGGGTCCTTTTTAAATTTTAAAAAGGTCCTGGCCATCTTAATGAACTCATCCTCAGAATATTCTACCATGGTGCCTGGTTTAAAATAATGACTCAATAAAAGTATGCTGCTATGGATGACGACAACGATGATGATGACAATGACAGCAAACATTGGAGAAAGAGCACTGATGACTTTTCTCTCCATGATTTTGCCTTAATCAATACCTTTTATATCTCCCCATCTCCTCCAAGGAAAAAGAGTTATCAATCTGCTTGGTCAGAGCCCAGGGAGTTCAGTGGTCCGTATTTTATGAAGGGCAGCGTGCCCTAAAGTGTCAGCATCCAGGATGAAGCTCCCTTCCTTCCATCTGGCCCCTGAGTAGTCCTCTTCTATTCATGTGTCTGCATGGAGCCCCCAGTTGGGGTCCAGTCACCCCTCTCTCTCCCTCCACACCATGTCTGAGCATGCAGGTTCTCAATCCAGATTTGGGGCTGAAAGTGGGAAGCAAGGTAGGCCTAAACTATTTTCCAGCTCACCTTTTACCAGTGAGCCCACGATGGAGGTTATTGGGTATAACTCAGACACTAACATAGTAGTACTGTGGCTCACAGTTTGCTATTGTTCCTTGAGCATATTGTTTCCTTGGGAGCCCTCAGGAGTTGGGAAGATTGCCAGGGCCAGATTTAGGCTTCCCTGGGTCTCTGACGTAAAAACAAAATCCATGCCAAACATGTAAAAATGATGTGAAGAAAAGTTGACGTCAATATGGAGAAGAGGTCTTCCTTTAATATTCATTTGCTGTAACGGTGAATAATACAATGGTTTGTCTCCAAAGCAAAAAGAAAAAAAAATGAGCAAGGGCAAAAAAGAGAGGGACAGCAATGAATAAATATGAAGGACCATCAACTTACCTTGTTCATCGGTGGGTTGTAAGGAGACATTCTGGCTCTCAGGCCTCTCTTCCAAGGAAGAGCGTAGGGTAAGGTAATCCTTCTTTCACAACGAACACCTTGTCAGAGCTCCAGTGCTGGCCTGGAGGCTGCTTGCGGAGGGGCAAATGGGCAGGACCATTCTCTGGCTCATCCTGCACACAGGTCAACTATAAAAAGCTCAGAAGCTCAGCCACCCTTACAGATTTTGCAGCATAAACCCAATCCTATGAACACACCAGAATGTTTCTTTCTATTTAAAAAATAAAGTGTTTAAGAAGAAAAAAAGGAGGGAAACAGTTCCATTATCCAAATTTTTTAAATAGCATTATTAAGGGCCACTAGTAAGAAAGTGGAAGTATCTTCAAGAATAATAAAAATCTCCTTCATGGGGGCTGGCCCCGTGGCCGAATGGTTAGGTTCACGTGCTCCGCTGCAGGCGGCCCAGTGTTTCGTTGGTTCGAATCCTGGGTGCGGACATGGCACTGCTCATCAAACCACGCTGAGGCAGCGTCCCACATGCCACAACTAGAAGGACCCACAATGAAGAATATACAACTATGTACTGGGGGGCTTTGGGGAGAAAAAGGAAGAAAAATCTTCATGGCACTTTCCAAGTCCTATAACACTTTCACTCCAATACCTTCTCTGTTCACACTGGCTGTCTTCTCCACACCAGAAGGCTACTGGTACCTCCATTTAACAAATACAACTTGAGCTCGAGGGATGATTATTTATCAGGTACCATTCTAGGCACTGCAGACATATCAGCAAACAAAACAAAGTTTCTGCTTTCCGAGGGCTGCTGTCTGAGGGCAGCAGGAAGGAGAGCAGGAAAAAAAAGAACAAATACACATACAGTATGTCAGAGAGCTGCAAATGCTATAACGAAAAATAAATCCCGGTTAGGAACTAGAGATTGGTAGGGTTGCACTTCAGTCACCAATTGTTGCATAACAAACCACCCAAACTTAGTGGCTTAAAGTAACAGCAATCATTTCTCTCTCACTCTTCTGGGGGTGACTGGGCTGACACGGCAACTCTCCCTCAGGGTCTCTCATGTGGTTGTAGTCAAACGGACTCGAGTTGGAGTCACCTGGAAGGATTCCTCACTCACATGTCTGACAGTTGATGCCAGCTGTCAGTTGACCACAGGTGGGACTGTCGCTGCAATACCTCTGTGTGGCCTATCGATGTGATGTGGGCTTCCTCGCAGCATGGCGGCTCTGTTCCAAGAGCAAGAATCCCAAGTATCGCCCTTTATGACCTAGCCTGAGGGGTAACACAGCATCCCTGCCTTCATGTTTTGTTAGAAGTGAGTCACTAAAGCCAGACAATACTCAAGAAGAGAGGAATTAGACTCTACGTCTTGATGGGAAGAGCATCAAAGAATTTGCAGACATATTTTCTAAAACATCGCAGGTAGTTAGGGAAGGTCTCTCAGAACAGATAGTCGCATGAAGAGAGAGATAAAACTGTGCGAAGATCTTGAGAAAGCAGGTTTTAGGCAAAGAGAACAATAAGAGCCCAGCCCCAAAGTGGGAGCATTCTTGGCATGTTGGCCACCATGCTCCAGGAGGAACTGTTAACTAAGTGAGGACTTTGGCTTTTACTCCAAGAAGGGAAGGCTTTGGAAAGTTCTGAACAGAAAAGTGAAATAATCATATTTGTATTTTTTAAAGATTATCTGCTTCTTATATGGTGAAGAGACTATGGACAGGAAAGAACAGAAGCAGGGAGATTAATTAGAAGGCTACTAAAATAGTCCACGACAGAAGATGGAGGCTCAGATCTGAAAGTTTTGGAGGTAGCGAAAAGCTGCCAGACTCTGCGTTTTGAAAGTAAAGCCAACAGGATTTGCTGTTTGGATGGTTTGGATGTAGGGAAGGAGAGGGAAGGCTCTGAGCCTTTTGGCCTGAAGAACTGGAGGGATGAAGGACCCATTCACTAAGACAAGGTAGAAAGAGGTTTGGAAAGTAGAAAGAGAATAGACAGTTTGGTTTTATATACGATAAGTTTGAGATGATGCCTATTCAAACTTCAAGTAGGTACTTGTTCACATGAGTTAGAATTCAAGGGAGAGATTCACAACCCCCTAGAATCTGGCTTCCTCCCACCATGCTACTGAAATTTTTCTCATCAATGTCACCAATGATGCTCCAAGTTGATAAAGACAAAGCATATTTTTCAATCTTTTTTTTAATTGTGGTAAAATACACTTAACATAAATTTACCATCTTAACCATTTAAAGTGTACAGTTCAGTGATATGAAGTACATTCAAGTTGTTGTGCAATCATCACCATCATCCCTCCGTAGAACTCTTCACTTGGCAAAACTGAAACTTTGTACCCATTAAACAACTCCCCCATTCCCTCTGCTCCCAGCCTCTGGCAATCACCATTCCACTTCCTGTCTCTATGCATATGACTACCCTCTGTATGCCATATAAATGAAGTCATACAGCACTAATCCTTTTATTTCACTTAATACAATGTCTTCAAGGTTCATCCACATGGTAGCATGCATCAAAATTTCCTTCCTTTTCAAGGTTGAATAATACTCCATTGTATGGATGGACCACATTTTCTTTATCCATTCATCCATTGATGGACACTTGGGTTGCTTCTACCTTTTGACTATTGTGAATAAAGCTGCTATGAACATAGGTGTACAACTATGTCTTTTAGTTCCTTTCAATTCTTTTGGATATATACCTAGAAGTGGAATTGCTGGGTCATATGGTAATTATATTTTTAATTTTGGGGGAACCACCAGACTGTTTTCCATAGTAGCTGTACCATTTTACATGCCCATCAACGGTACACAAGGGTTCCAATTTCTCCACATCCAAACTAAGAGATAAGAAACTGATTGAAATCTCTATTAAAGGTCTTCAGTGGAAAGTTGCACGTCTTTGCTATCTATCTCTATTTTAGGATTATACTAATTCCTTTTATCTATTTTGCTGCTACACTCACTAAATTAGGAAAGGAAAAGGAAATGCAAGAATATAATCCATACTGAGTAAGGATCCAATGGTAAGACCCAGTGTCAGTGTTTCCCAGATGAACTGAGTGATCCTGACCATGAAATGGTCCAGCAAAGTTGTAGCAGAGAAATGGCTCTCCCCTTAGATGACTCCTAGAGTAAGCTCCATGTAAACAAAGTAGGTTACGTGGGACAATGGAACATTTTGGGTAGGAGGGTAGCTGGGAAATAGATATTAAAACTAAGAAAAGATAAGTGGAGGGAGAAAGGAAAATTATCTTTGCCATCTATGCATAATAAAGCATACATGCCCTTTGCGATGACCTCTCCCAACACAAAGTGACAGTGGAATCCCCAAATGGCCCTGCACTCACTCTTCCCCTCCCAAGTGTCCTCCCCCTTATCTTCCTTTTCCTTCAACAAATCAAGACATTCCTTTACTTTAGTCAAGCACAAAACAATTACATCTTAAGACATTTTACTAAGAAGCCAAGATAAAATAAGAGAAAACAACACCTCATTCAAAAGAAAGCAAAACTGAAGATATTTTTATTGAATAGAGATTCCAAATCATCTAGAATCCAGTCTAGTCTTCTTGAGCCCAGCCTCTGCATTGGGACTGATTCTCAGTCAGTCATGGAGGCTGTGCTCTTTCCCAGACTCTCCTGTATTATTTCAGTGGTCTCCCCATCAATGCCCTCAACCCCTTCTGAGTTCTCCTCTACAGTTATGCAAAACAAAGAGCTATCAGTTTGCTTAAAAGGATATTGTTAAAGCTAAGTCTTACTGACACAGATTTCAGAACAATTTACAGATATCGTTCTGTTAAAAGAGTTTCTGTTGAATCCTCTGCCACACTCGCCTCTCCCAGCTCCATCACACCTGCTTTGCTGTGCTCTCCATGCCCAGCCCAGCACTTAGTCATGGATAAGCACCACCTCATGTCTATCAGAATTCATGCATTTTCCACAGAGCTGCACTCTTGGGATGCCCCAAGGAAAGAACTTCACCTGCCTCCCCAACTACGAGAACGTGAAAGTGGAGTAGAGCAATGACAACCAAGAAAATTAGGGAGGGGGCACCAGGCAGAGAAGGAGACCTCAGCTAACCACTACAAAGGGCACGGATTCATTGAAGAAATATTTATTAAGCACCTTTAATAAGCTGGCCATTGTGCTGAGTGCTGAGACAGCAGTGAATGGATTTCTACCAAACGAAAAACTCGAAGTCTTTTTCTAGTGAGAGATGAGGATGTAACTATCCTGTATCGTTGAAGAGATTCGTGTGTTACAACGGCTCCCAGCTGAAAGCAGTAAAACAGCGCTTTGCTAGGAAGATCTTTCCTGGCTGCTTATCTCCACAGCCATCTCCGATCTGCTTTGGGCTCGTGGGGACGACTTCAGGTTGTGTTCACAGTGTTCCACAAGGTAGAGCAATCGTCCTCGAAATTTAGGTGCATTACTATCAGCTGAGGAGTTGGGTAAAATGCAGATTCCTAAGTCGCGGTGGAAAACTGCTCCATCCCCAAATACATGCTCAACAAGTTCCCCAGGTGATTTTGACGTAAGCGGTCTTCAGGTAACACTCTGAGAATCTCTGTTGAAAAGCATTGTTACAAGATATAATGAAGCATATTAAAAATTTTAAGAGTTTATTTAAGCAAAAACTGATTCCACTCAGGCAGCATCAAACCGGAAAAAACCAGAAGTGGTGCTCCACCCACAGGAGGTAGGGGCAAGACCTTTATAGAGAAGACACGGAGGCAAAGCAAGGGAATTATCTGGCTGCAGCTTAAGGATGCCTCATGAGAAAGCCTAGTTGGCTGTTTGTGGTGGGCTGTCCCTAAGTTTCAATTTCTTAACCTTGAGGCATTTACAAGCTTACGTTTTGGTTTGCTTACATAGGCTACCAAGGTATCAGAACCACCTCAACCTAATGGTCTCCCTCTTTAATTAATCTAACAGCAAGAAGGACAAAACCTCGATCTGGAATATCCTAAGGATAATTTTCATTGTGAGCACTAAGTTTGACTGAGGGACTTGCAGACTCCACCACCAGCAAAGCTGTAAATACAAATCAGCATGCTGATTGAGCTGGATTTACTGAGTGTTGAGTGTCACCCAGAGGCAGCAATGTCCTCTGCAGTATCATGGAAAGCAAGGGAAAGTTCTAAGGCAATGGAGCTGGATTATGTCTTTTGAATCAGGTGCCATTATTCTATGAAGAAATGATCCTCTAGAGTCAAACCCCTTGCCATCTAGTTACCTGCCCTACTGCTCCCCTGAGTTTCCTGAAATATAAAGTACTTCAACGCAGAGGTGTGATCAGAGCCAGGTGCGATTTCCCAGAGAGGTATCTGGGGCACCTGTGGAGTGGGGGAGGGCAGAGAAGCTAGGGAACGGTGAGAACACCGGAATGTTGTGGGTCTCTGGGTGTAACCGCTCCTGCTCATCTAACAGTACCCGAAGATATTGGATGTGGGCTGGAGCTGAGCTCCTGTGAGGTTCCTTAGGGCCTGGTGTTGGGGGAGCTCCCAGATGTGCACCCACGGTCACTGGGTGGTACCTAAACTCTCAAACACACTAGGGGTGTTGAGCTAAGGCTTTCTGGGTGCCTAATTCCCAGCACATCAGCTGAATTTACAGAAAATAAAACTGGGCTTTCAAGCCTGACCTGCCATCTAAAGACCAGTCCCCGACACCGAATAACTGTTATTTCATATCCAATAATCCTAAAATTAGACTTTTTTAACTCATTGCTGCCAAACCAGCTCCAGATTTCATTTATTTGATCATCAGTTTTGCCGTTGTAGAGGTCTGTCTTGAGCACCAATTACAAATTGTGAAATAAATAATTCCAAAACACTGTGAGATTGAATGCCTACACAGATATCTGCGTATGTGCATTAAGCAGAACATAAATTAATTACCAAAGATGCTCACTGAAGCAATGGCCTAAGACCAGCAGTTTTTAGAAGGATGGTCTCTAATTTGGGACAGGACATGTAACATAACTGAAGGCAGCTATAAAGCCCACAAAGCCTTAAGCAAATGGTCAGCTGGCGAGTTGAAAGTATTCTGTGAGGACACCAACACAAAACCAAGACGAAGGAAGAAGAGAGCCGCTGAAAATGGGACTTTCCAGAAAGGAAGGAAGCTGCCAGCACCAGTCCTCTCAGTCAACATGTGAACGAGCTTTGGCAACCGTGCAAACAGTGAAAACAGGATGGGAATGAACCTGCAGTTCTTGTGCAAGACAACGTGTGACTAAATCGGTACATCTCCTTAGTTACACGCTGCATCGCTCTCCCACTCCCACCTCAGGGCAATTATCACCTGACAAGGGCTTGGAACACTTTTCCTCCCACAATAATAACTAGTAAATCCTGTTGATTCTTCTCTTTTTTTACATTTTAAATTTTTACATGAAAATAATTTCAAGCTTACAGAAAAGTTGCAATAAGAATAGGGCAAAATATCCATATATCCTTTACCCGGATTCACTTAACATTTTTCACAGACATGGAGATAGAATAATACTGAAATGGCTCCTGGAGGTGGGAGTCAAGAAGGCAAAGACGCAATCCTTAAAAAAAAAAAAAAAAGAAGATTGGCAACAGTTGTTAGCCCAGGTGCCAATCTTAAAAAAAAAAAAAAAAAGGCAGCGAAGACAGACTTCTACCACCTCTTTTCTCAGTCTCTATTTAAAAGCTAATCTACTCCTTCTCAAGAGGCTATGTATTCTAACTAGAAGGGGAAACACATGAAGCAGGTTCTTGGGTTTGCTGCATTTCCTGTCTCTGGCCACTTAGATGGAGCCGTGACTAGCACATGTGGCAGCAACGGCAGCCCTTTTACAGGAACCATTTGCTCTTCCAGAAAACCAAATTGCTTCTCCAAAGTCCCTCTGCTTCTCAAGGCACAACACCTGCATTACCCAACCCTCTCCATCCTCACTCTCCAAGCAGTTGGAATTCCCAGTGGCAAACACATGGAAGAATATTGTCTACCATCCCCATGTCATAAAAGATTTTTACTGAAATTTTTATCAAAATGTGTCAATCCTGGGGATGGGTTGGACACATATCTAGAATCATGTCTTTCACTGACATCATAAAGAAAAAGAGGCAAGACAGGAATACAAAATTTTAGGAAGCCCAAATGAATTTCTTTGGCCTGTAGAATTTCTAAGTGAATTCGATGTAACCGCAACTGGTGGCACAACAGCTAGAGATGACTGCCAGATCGGAAGAGCCACAGGGGCAACTTGCTCTAGTTCTTTCCTCCTAAGACACCCTCACGAGAGGATTCTAGCTACCAAAAAAGGTAAAAATTAAGGGCTTTCATTCATTCAAATATTTACTGTCTATTGTGTGCCTTTGAAGACCTTCCTATGGAGGGAAAAAGGTTGAAACTGGCAGCACTGAGCTTAAGTGGCGCCCCTTACGCACAAGCAAAAGCTCACTGTGATGGAGAGGCTTCGTGGCAGGTGCCTGCCTGAAAGGAACCCAAAGCCACGAGCCAGGCCGCCTGCATAGGAACCACCTGAGTTGCTTGTTATAGATTTCCAGGACCCTATCCCCAGATTGTACTTCAAGAGCTGCTGGCTCTGCTTGGCAATACTACATTCAACCCAAGTAATGTCTAGTAAAACACCTGTTTTCTAGAATGTAGCCAGGGCTTTAAGGTTAGCAGGAACTAGCTCCAGTCCTTGGAATCCCACTGCTTTCTTTCAATAGCTAAGTCATCTAATTCACTTCAGCTATTATCCTGAATGCTAAGAGCAGAGGCTCTCAGCTAGGCTCAATGTGGCCCCCCAGGGGACATTTGGCAATGTCTGGAAACATCTTTAGTCATCACAATTGGGAGATGCTACTGGCCTCTAGTAGGTTGAGGCCAGGGATGCTGCTAAACTTCCTACAGTGCATAATGCACAAAACAGCCAGGACAGCCTCCCAAACGAAGAATGATCTAGCACAAAATGTCATTAGTGCCAAGGTTGAGAAACGAGCAAGTTCTAGGGAAACATGTTCTGCCAGTCACCCTCCTGTCTTAGAAGTGGATAAAGTCAACTTGTGTTGCAGGATGGAGACAGACGGAACTTGAAACCAGCTTATTTAAAAAAAAAAAAAAAATGTTCTAAATGCCTCTAGGCTGGGATAAAGGAGATACTGAAAGTATTTAAGCACAGTTAATCAGCCTGCAGATAACATGTATGGCATATATTTTGAGAAGCAATTTTTTAAGACAATAGCTCCTCAGGACAGACCTTGGGCAGACAGTTACCTGGGTCTATCACCACACAGAGGATAAAAAGGAGTTTCTCTTACAAAGGTCATACCCCTGGGAGTGGCACCCTTCCTCAACATCACAGCAGCACGGCACAGGCATGTGCAACAGGCAGCCAGGCCCTGAAAGCACACAGCATTACCCCACTTACAGGAACTGTGACACCCAATTACACACAATGAGGGCTGCATATAGGTGACCAAATGTCCCTGTTTGCCCTGGAGTCCCAGTTTACACCACTGTCCTGACATAACTAATAGCACTTCCCTTCACTCTCAAAAGTGGCACGAAATGTAAAAGATGAGCTTGTACCAGATGAGCTTGTAACATCTTGTCATCCCTGAAAGGAAAGAAACTATCGAAGATGATTAGGGTTGTGTCAAAAGGAATCAGGAGCCAAGCTGAAGAAGTTCCCACTAGCCAGAGGTGAAATGATTTGAGCATCAATAATAACAACTGCAGTGCACTGGTTTAAACACATCAATGCATTTTGATTAAAAAAATGATCACTTTTAAAGGAAGCAAAGCAACCAGATCATCGTCGTGAAAACAGGGAAATACAGTAAAGGAAGAATCCAGCATTTCCTTCCCTCTCCAAACTGTATCTAAGAGTAACTTAATGGTTAACAAGGGGAAATTTGTTACAAAAGCATTCCAGGTAATCAATGAAGAATCATTTATAGAATTAATGCAATAAATGGATGTAGGCTCCTAACATCACGTAACGAGAAACAACCAGACATGCCACCATCTATGACGTGTTCTTGACAAAATGTGAAATATGAATCTGGTTACACCTCTAGACCTATAGGTTTTTAGTTGATATGGAGGGGAGAGAACTATATTAAATAATGCCATGGGTTTGCAAACAACAAAATGCAGAATGTAACAAACTCTACAGGATAAATAATCCAGGTGTAGCAATGAATGAATTTAAAGGGAAAAAAAGGATAGGAACTATAGATTATTAGACTTAGAAAACAAAGCAACAAATTGCAATTTGTGGATCTTGCATCTTAAGCTTTTACTAAATTATGTGATTTTCTTAAACACATTAATTGGGAAGGAACTGGTAAATTTTTTAGGTATAATAGTATTGTGGTTATTTTTTTAGAGTCCTTACGCTTTAGAGGTACACACTGAAATATGTATAAACAGCAACATTTGGAACTTGTTTCAAAATTCTTCGGTCAGAGAGGGAGATGGGAAGGAGGCGGAGATAGAGATGAAACAAGATTGGCTATGAGTTTATAATGGTTAAAGCTGAATGAAAAATATATGAGGATTCATTTATACATGTCTGAAGTTGTCTATCATAAAAAATTTCTAACTAGAAAAATACAGAAAACAATATTTGACATTTGAATAGATATCAAAAATAAAGTTACTATAATACCATGGGAAAAATTGTCTTTTGAGGCTTTTTGGAGGCATCATCCGTAAGCTTTGGTCTCAAAGCACACAGGGGAGCCCAAGAGGGAAAGACTCCTACCCAGCTCCTACGGAAGCTTCTAGCAAGAGATTCCAACTGGCTGAAAACCCAGAGGCCTGTTGGCTAAGCCTATGACCAAAGAGCATCTACAATTTACCCAGGTAAACAGAAAGAGCTCTGGTGAGCAACTCCCAGCCCATGGTGGCCCCATGCTCCCCCCTAGCTTTGTAACACGGACCTCCTAGAGAAGGCCAAGCTCAGGCCAGGTCAGACCCCGTGGCCTACAGACTAGAAGCCAGAGGCTTAGCCAAAGCCTACCATTGGGTTTGGCTGCCAGGTGGCTGTAAGCCTTGCTTGTCTGGGAAATGGGAAGAAAAGAGCTGATTTTGCATCTGGCCCTCGACGTTGCTGGGCAGTAGCAGCAGCTAAGCATCTCAGAGACAAACTGGGTAGTGAAGCCCCGTGGGGAGAGCTGAGAGGCCAGGAGGTCATCTGCTAAATTAGTGTTAAACACCAGGGCTCTCTGCCAAGAAATGAGTGATAAAATAATGTGTTTCAAAGTGGACTGAGCGTGCAACTCTGTGTTAACATCACCACCATTTATCTTAGTTACAATGGAAAAAAACATTCCAGTAAAAGAATATTGAGGCACCACGAGACAAATCACATCCTGCAATTACAGTGCACTCTCAAAAGACAAAGCAACTTCTCGTACACTGTCAAGAGACTAACTTCATCAGCAGCCAGCGTTCAGACACAGCATTACCACACTGCAGTGCAGTCCACGCTGGTTATGCAGTTTCCAGAATTTGAGAGGAAACCCTTGAGTGATGTCAAAAATAACACAGGAAAGCTGAAACACAGCTACAAATACTGCATCTTCTTATTTTTAAATAAACATTTTTTTTAATGCCTACAGACATCTTTATTTTTCCTAAATTGGCACTCATGCAAAACAGGCTGCCACCATCTCATCATCTCCAGCTGGCATTCCGGATCCCAAGCACCTCTCAAATGATAAGGACCTAGATGTGCTGAGGACAGAGATCATTCAGCAACAATAGGTGGCAAATGCATTTCAGTGCAAGAAGCTGACAGGACCAAGGCACAGGCTCGGGTCCCAGGTCCAGAGGGTTCACAGGAGCATCCCCGCGCGCCACCTGGGGGGGTCTCAAGCTCAAATACCTTCGCTAAAATGTAAGCTCCACAAGGTCAGGGATTGTCCCAGTTTATACACTGACGTATCTTGAGCACCTAGAAGAGTTCCTGGCACATTATTGGGCCTCAGTGAAGATTTGTGGGATGAATCAAGCGAGAATACAGAGAAAAGCACTTTATATACTGTAAAGTGCCATCAAGTGTAGGGTATTAATACCAGTTCATCTTTCAGACTCATTTAATTAAACCTTTATACAGAACTGAATGTTTTTTAAAATACTCTCACATTTATTCAGTGATCAATAGCAAAATATTAATTTCCTAATAGATGTGGGGACAGTTGTTATAGTACAAGGAATAATGGGATAGGGAAACTTTACAGATGAGCGTAGAATGTTACAGAGACAAGGGGGCTACAAATAAAGTAAAGTAAACAAGGCTGCCTGAGCGATCCAAACTGGGGAGGGAAGATCCAGCACTCAAGCAGGCAGGGCAGAACAAGCGAGCTCGAGGATATGCCCTCACATGGCACTCACCACAGACATAACTTAGAGTGACTCTCAGTTCTTAAGGGTTTCATGTGCTTCCAGTTCCACAGCACAGGTTCTGGGAGAACCAGGTCTCGTCTGTCTCGTTCACCACTGTATTCCCAGACCAGGCGTACAGTAGGTGTTCAATAAATATTTGTTAAACGCAAAAGAGTAGGGGGAGGAAGGCAGACAGAGTCTGAGCTAACGATCTTGCAGGCAGGATACAGCCCTCAGGAAAATGAGGTTCAAGCTGCCAACATGGGACCAAACTTGGCCTTGATTACCAGACGTGCTCAAGAGGTGGATATGAACATCCCACTGAAGGAGAAAAACCTCAGCCTGAGCTGAAACTCAGGATACTGTCTCCCCAAAAGATGGTAAGAAAAGCTGTTAGCACCACTTGGATAAGAGACGTGAGGAGCTGTGCTCTCTGGAAACTCAGAATACACCAGGCCTTGCCCTTTTCCTGTTGGAGAATGAGTGGAAAGAAAACAGGTCAAAAGGCCTTTCTGCACCCCATCACTCCTCAACAACCCCCCAAAGTCCCTCAGTGAATAAAGATGAATGCATCCTCCAATGAGGTCTTCCTCCACCTTGGGGTCCTGGAAGGTCCTGCCTTCTCCACACCTTCCATTAGCAAAAAAGGAGCAGTTCCACAGGGCGCCCTTACTGCACCGGGGCCTCCTGGCGATGCTGAGTTTTCTGGTGCCGATTGAGGATGGACCTCTGGTTGAAGCTCCTCCCACAGGCAGGGCAGTGGTAGGGCTTCTCCCCAGTGTGGATCCTCTGGTGTCTGACCAGCCGCTCCCCTTTACTGAACCGTTTCCCGCACACCTGGCACCCATACGGCTTCTCCCCGGTGTGGGCTCGCCGGTGCACAGCCAGGTTAGCATTCCTGCTGAAGCTCTTGCCACACTCGCAAGTGTAGGGCTTTTCCCCAGTGTGAGTTCTCCGATGCACCTGAAGGTGCTGTCTCCGGCTGAAGCTTTTCCAGCAGTCACCACACTTATAGGGCTTCTCCCCTGTGTGACTCCTCTGGTGGACCTCCAGGTGGTGCCTCTGACTGAAGGTCTTCCAGCACTCGCTGCACACATACGGTCTCTTTCCCAGGTGGGTTCTCTGGTGCTTCATGAGGTACTCTCTCAGAGTGAACCCTTTCCCACACTCGACGCAGCCATAGGACTTCTCTTCTTCATGGGTCCGCTGGTGTCTGACAAGATTTGAGCTCCGACTGAAGCCTTTTCCACACTCGGGGCACTGAAAAGGCTTCCAGAAGGAGCTGTGGGTCTTGAGGTCATCAGGCAGGGGTATGACGCCATGCTGGGGAGGCGGCGGCCCTGGCACGTTTCCCACAGAGCTAGCGGGCTCCTGCTCACACGTTCTTCCAAGCTCAGGGCTCTGGAGAGAGGCTTCCCCAAACCTCTCTGACGTCACCCGAGCAAGCGCCCCCTTGAGGTCTGCCTGCTGGGTTTTCACCTCCTTTTCCTTGCTCCCAATGCCTACAGGACAAAGGAGATACAGACTGATTCTGTAGCAGCTATTAAAGGAAATTTATGTTAGAACTTGGCTTCTAAGGGTACCCCATTAACAATTCCTTCTTTTTCCCTTTGACCAACAACCTCAATAAATTTTACTTTTTTTGACTCAAAAAACCAGACATTCCTTCCTTCCATCTGTTATTGGACTGTTTGCGTCCCTTCCCAAATTCATAGGCTGAAGCTCTAAGTCCCACTGTGATGCTATTAGGAGGTGGGGCCTTTGGGAATTAATTAGGTGAAATTATGAGGGTGGAGCCCCCATGATGGGATTAGCGTCCTTGTAACAAGGGGAGAAACCACAGCTCACCCTCTGTACCACACAAAGAGGTCATGTGAGCACGATCCCTCGTGATGGGATTAATGCCCTTATAAAAAGAGCAAGAGACACAAGATCTCTCTCTGTCTCTGCCAGGTGAAGACATGACAAGAAGGTTGCCATTTGCAAGCCAGAAAATGAATTTGATTTCCTCACCAGAAAATGAATCTGCCAGCAACTTGATCTTGAACTTCTCAGCCTCCAGAACTGTGAGAAATAAATGTCTGTTGTGTAAGCCACCCAGTCTACGATACTTTGTTACAGCAGCCCGAAGACTAAGACAATCTCCACGCCTTTTTACAGAACAGTCTGCCAAACTGTAATGCCCTTACTTTTCCACTACTTCATGATGAGGATTTTTAGGCTGGTTAGTTTTAAAACTACAGATGAGATTCAGGCTCCAAGGAGTGGAATTTGTTTGCCCCTCTGTTGGGAAACATTTACATTTCTAAGGGAAACCTCTATCTGTGAAGATGCCTCCCTCTCTCTGCCAGGAAGAAGGGGGGATGGTCTTATCTCTGGAAGCTCTTAATCAATGCCAGAGGCAAGAACTTAAATTGGTTGCTGTCTGGCAATCTCATGTAACTGATTTAGGGTGGTGGCTTCTGACCTTTACTTAATCCGATTTGATTCTTGTCTAAAAGTCATGGGATCACCCAATGACCAGACCCCACCTGCACTGATACCATTTTAACTTTTTTTCATGTTCTTTCCTTTGTCTTGTAAAGAGATGAATCATATACCTATGCCTTAAATTTAGCCCTAACCCTCAACTCGGGGCAGCAGCAGGAGCTCTGACTGCCCGTGGGTCCTGTCCCCACGCACCAGCTCTGCCTGCCCATGGGTCCTGTCCCCATGCCAGCGGGGGCAGCAGCAGCAGCTCTGCCTGCCCATGGGCTCTGTCCCCATGCCAGCGGGGGCAGCAGCAGCGACTATGCCTGCCCATGGGCTCTGTCCCCATGCCAGCGGGGGCAGCAGAAGCGGCGGCAGCAGAAGCTCTGACTGCCCATGGGTCCTGTCCCCATGCTATTCTATACTATTCTCTAAATAAAAGAGCACTACTGCCAGATCTTAAGAGTCTAAAGAAATCTTTCTTTTGACTCCTTGGCTCACCGACCCCGCATCACTTCACACTTTTGTTTCCTTTGAGATCTAACTCCATGATTCCCTCTAACAAACAGGCCCTGATTATTCCCTTACCCTGGGTCCTTCAGCACATTTGTACTCAATTAGCACTTAATGCTACATTTATTTTTATGTGACATCGTTGTAAATGCTACTTCATACTCATCACAATGTTCTGTTTTCCCCAGTGATTACAAACCTGTTCCAACAATGGTGAACCACACGCAATTCTCTACATTCCCAATATACTTGCTTCCCTGGCTGCCCCTGCTCAGGCTGCTCCCTCCACCTAACCAGGCTTTATTAATCTGGGTCTCCTAGGAGCCTGGCCCAGGACTGACTCAGGGAAGATGCTTAATGACTACTGGATGAATGAATAAACCCAGTCTGTCACTGACGTTTTGGGTACCAGACTGCCTCTACATGAGCATATTTATTATGACTGAAATGTCCCAACTTGATCCTTCTAGAAGTCCTTCCTATGATCCCTTTTATACTCTCTCTAAATTAATAGAATAACTGTTTATAGCAGAACATGAGGAAGGGGAGAGAAAAGGGAGCAAAGAAGCCAAGGGAGGAAAAAAAACAGGAAATGGCAAGTGGTGGTTAAAGGGGGAAAAGAGTAAAGATAAAAAGAATGGGCCAGCCTGGTGGTGTAGTGGTTAAGTTCGTGCACTCTGCTTTGGCAGCTCAGGGTTCACAGGCCCAGACGCCAGGCATGGACCTACACAGTGCTCAAGAAGCCATGCTGTGGCAGCATCCCACATACAAAATAGAGGAAGATTGGCACAGATGTTAGCTCAGCAACAGTCTTCCTCACCAAAAAAAAAGATAAAAAGAAAACAGATATCACATGCCTCCTGATTTGATAAAATATGACAGACAAGCTATCAGCTAGGATGTATTCTTCTGTATTATGAACTTTTCACAAAGTACAAGTATAACGTAAATGTAATGTAACATAAACATAAATGTAGAGGTCAAAGAATTTTCATAATGAACACAACCATGTGAACAGCATCAGCTCAAGAAACAACATTACCACCACCCAGAAATCCTTCTCCCATCCCAGCCGGTGACTATATCCCACCCCAGGGTAGCATGCTATCCAGACTTTATTACCATAAAGTATTGTTGCCCGTTCCTGAACTTTATGTAACTTAGTCACTCAGTGTTTCTGGCTTCTTTTGCTCAATATTATGCTTGTGAGGTGCACCTATATCGTGGTGTGTAGCTACAGTTACACTACATTCTTTTTCATCAGTGAATAGTACTACATTGTAAGAAAACATTACAATCTATTTATTAATTTGACATTCATTTGGACAATTTCCAGTTTTGAGATGTTATGAATAGTAAAATGAAAATTAAACGCAATGCATGAACCTTAACTGGACCCTGGGGAAATGTGAATATGAGCTAGGTATTACATGTTATGGAGTTTATGTTCTCAGGCCCATTCCTACACAGCTGTCAACACAAGAGCTGACATTACATAGGACTGAATCTCAGGAAGACCTGAAGGTTGAGATGGCTAATGGACGGTGCACTTGGGAACGGACCTTCACCTCAGCGAGCCTCAGCACAAACACTTAGGGAAGTGCTGGGGTTGTCTGCAACAGTGAGTGAATAAGAGGACAAACATACCGCCAGAGCCTCCAGAATAATCAAAAATGGCCAGGAGGGTGTAAAAACCCTCTGGGAACGGGAAGGGAGAATCCTTCCCCCACACAGTAGCAGTGCTGGCAGAGACACATCCCTGAAGGAGACTAAGGCGCTGGGATGCTGGTACCTCCAGGTGGGACATGGGCACGTTGCACAAGCTGCTGTGCTGTGCGGTTGTCTCTGAGGGTTTCCACATCCTTTACCATTACAGAAATCTTACATCTCCTTGTCATGGTGTGACACCGTTGTACTGGGCCCAGGTCTCCTAAGCCCCTTCCACTACTGCCCCTGCGCCACTCTGTAATGACCACTATTACATGCCCTTGGGCTCTTCAGCAGCACTGCAGAGGCAAGCGCCTTTAATTTTAACTCCTCAGAGTGATTAGTAAAGTGATGGCCACAAGGTAAGTGCCAAATAAATATTTTTTGGGTGACTAAATGAATGCTGACTGACTTGTAGAATAATCACTTAATAATATTTATATGACTAATAAAAGTATCTAACACTACCTTGTTTACCAAATGTTTAGATTTATCGTCTCATTTAATCTTCACAACGCCAGGAGACAGTGTTCTATGAATATCCCTGTTTCAGGACTGAGGAAACTGAGACCTGAAAAGGTCACATGAGATGCCCAAGGTCACAGTTAGCAAGTGGCGGAGCCAGGATGCCTTGTCTCATGTCCTGAAGGAGGTACAATGATACTCTCACTCAACCCTCAACATCCTGAGGTAAGAGAAGACCAGGTGGGGTCAGTACAGAGAAGGAGTCAGCAATGAACTTACAAAGAAGTTATAAAAGGAAGACAAATAGAGGGAATGAAAGAGCGGGCCAGCACCAGCCACGTGTCTGTTCCTCTCCCCACCGTTCCCTCCTTTCAACCCACAGATTTCCACACTGCTCTTCACTCTACCAGTGCCCAACCCCTGCAGCGCCCCTGCAGCTCTCCCCACGGGGCCCTCACCCTGCACTTCCTGTCGCTCACTCTTCTTTCCTCCTCTTTTCTCTTGCTGCTCTTGCTCCTCCTATGAGCTCCTTTCGTGTACGATGACCATGTCCTCACTGCTGCCAACCCCAGGTAAAACCCAGCCACCACTTGAGATGGGCCCAAAAAAGGCTCTGCTTGCTCTGTGACACAGGCCCACCCTGACCTCTCCCGTTTCTAGAGTCCTACTGTGTGTCCTCGTGCCCTCCTCTACACACACACTGCGTGCTCCGAAGGTCTCACACATGCTAGTCCCACCCCAACACAAAGCTACTAACGTGGGGCCTGCTCACAGGAAGGAGTACTCGCCGAATGAAGGAGATCAGAGGACCCTTTTTCTGATGCTTCTCTTGTTCTCAAGCCCTTGATGCCCTTCAATCACAGACACAGAGTAGATGTTCAGGGAACTAATGACCAACCTGTCTCGTCATGGCCAGAATAACTACCTGGTGTTTTCTCCCCGACTTGGCCACTCCTCTCCTGACACAGGAAAGCACCCAGCCAGATCTTTACACTGCTGGTCCATGCTCTTTCCCTGGAGCTGTCTAACCGTCAGCCATGAAACCTCCTTCCTTTGTCAGTAGCACCAGGTTCTGAAATCCGAGGCAGGGGAAGAATCCCGACTCAGCTTTCAAAATCCCTCAGTTTCTTACCAGTGGGATGGAAACAGTCTTACCTGGAGGTGAGACCCTGCAGTCCTGCGGTTCCACATATTCCCCAAAACAGTCTATCTGGGCTGGGGTCATGTGCCTCCACTCCTCCTCGGGGAAGGCCAGGGCCATATCCTTAAATGGGCCCAACCCCTGAAACAACAGGAAATTGCTATGGATAAACAAATAATCCCAAAGTAGGAGCAGTCTAAATGCAGGAGAGACCACAGGGGACTCACTAGGGAAGAACAGAGCAAGAAGACTGGAAGGAGCTGGGTCCCTAGACGGGTACCCCTCGACAGTTGAACGACTGAGAAGTAAGGAACTGTTTGAGCCACTGTATTTTTGTCTTTGCTGCAGCAGCTTAGCTTGTGCCCTAACAACCAAGCATCCAATTTCCACACTGTGATCTCCTCCACTCAATCTTCTAGCTTAAGTGACCCTGTGAGCCTGGGAGCTGCTATTTACCCCTCATCTGGAACTGATTTCCCTAAGAGTTAAGTAAACATTTGGGCAAGTTCTGTCTTGAGAACAAGGCCTTGGTAAAATAAATGCATCTCCATTCATGACACCATGACAAAGAACCATGATGGCAGAAGGGGAGGGTCTGACAAATTAAAATACACTGCTGTCATTCTTCACCTCCTCAAACCACGTCCTTGGAAAACAGGACAGGAAATTGCACAGGCACCAGACCTTGCTCAATACTGCTTTAGCTAGATCAGACTTGACTTGCTTCTTTTTTCCTTCTACAAGGAACTCTTCACTTTAAGACTCATTGTCCCCTTCAGAAAGGTGTCACGCTGGAAATCCCCCACCTCCACCTCCCTGGTAATGCCCAGCATCCCATGCACGCGGCAAGAGTGCCCAATCTGTGCTCTCATTATCCCTATTCGTGTCAGATCAACAAGCGCAAACAAGGCCAGAACTCCTGGTAGAGTCAGAGCAGGGGCCAGGGAGACCACTCTGCTCAGTGCCCCTGGAGCCCCCATGAGTCAGCTACATTCCTGCTGACATGAGGGGAGGAAGGGGTCCAGAGGAAGAGCAGAGCAGAAGTATCCCCACAAAAGCTGTCCACAAAGGGTTACTGATGTCCTGGCCAAAAACCACGGCCTAGATCACACCTGTGGGGTTTCTGTCAATAACGTCTTCCTCCTCACAATTAACAGAGTAATGCTAGGTCAACCAAAAAAAAAAGTCACGAGGCTGGCCCGGTGGCACAGTGGTTAAGTTCGCACGTTCCGCTGCAGCGGCCCTGGGTTTGCCACTTCACATCCCGGATGCAGACCTACACACTGTGTATCAAGCCATGCTGTGCAGGCATCCCCCATATAAAGTAGAGGAAGATGGGCACGGATGTTAGCTCAGGGCCAAGCATCCTCAGCAAAAAGAGGAGGATTGACGGCAGCTGTTAGCTCAGGGCTAATCTTCCTCAAAAAAAAAAAAAAAAAGGCAAAGAGCAATACAAACAAGTGAACTGGACCTAACATCCAGGCATAACAACTCAAATTAACAACTGAGGATGGAAAAATGGAGAAAATGAAGTTGTCATGTCCATGTGAACAAGAACATGAGAATAATTCAACTTTGTGGATGGCATTCTGTTGTGCAGAGAAATCTGGGGAAGGTGAACCTCATTCAGAGCAACGTCATGGTCCCCAGAAGGGCAGGGGCACAGCTCACCTGGGATCCAGCTGTAAGGAACCCAGCTGCCATCTCTTGCTCTCTGGTGTTCACTGGGGGGAGGCCAGGACCAGCCTGAAGAATTGGCAAAGCTGAGCAGGGGAAAAGAAGCATGAGAAGGATTAGTGCTGTCTTGCAGTTAGAGTGTTCAAAGATGTCCACTGCCTGACACACAGAACCCCAGGAACCGTAAGGAGACTCTAGACAGACAGGGGTTTCAGTGTCCCCTACCCTCAGCTGGGAAGATGGTCCCAACCCAACATTCTCTGTCCCTTGAAGGCTATTCACGCTCCCTGGTCACACTCTGGGAACAACCCCCTTTGAGAGTCAATAACAAAAAAGTCATATATAACTTTTAAGGATACGGTTTGTCTGCCCACTTAAAAAATATTCCTACATGTCAGCTGCATATTTCCTGGTGGTTTCTAGAAGGTGTGTGAGGGAAAGAAGAGAAGAAATGATATGCGAGCATGACCTCAGATATCCCCTGCAGAAATCGGAGAGTCAGGGTATAGAAAACAATTTCACTTCATCTGTTAACTACTGAAGTCAAGGAAGTAGCCATCAAAACCCAGAACTACACCTCGCAGGTAACTTAGTTTATCAATTGCTGGGTTTGAAAAGGAAGACGGGAGGGGAGGGCACAACGCACTGTCTTCTGTGCTCTCACCTCCTTAGTGTCTGCATCTTACCCTGCTCCTGGAAGGCCCGTGTTCCATCTCCAGGGTCCTGACTGAGCTGCTCCTCGGTGCCTTGGTTGAGACCTTGAACTCCTTCCCCATGGGGCATTCCCCACTCAGGCTTGACCTCCACTGGCCCCAGCTGGACACCTGGTTCCCAAGGGCCTCTGCAGAGTGCTGTCTCCTCTTGCTCTCCTTGCACATGGCACGGAACCTAAGAACAGTTCCCAACACCTATTAGAATAAGGCCTGGGTGAGGCTAGTATGAAGGGAGTCGAATTAAAACCTAAAAAGAGAGCCAAGGAAAGAATCATTCGAGCTGCAGGGGAGACGAAGCACGAGCCAGCTCAGCACTTCCCCAGGACATCAGCGAGAAGGTGGAAAGAAATAAACTCCTCTTATCAGGCTCTGCACGACTTTTCTGTGTCCATGCCATTTTGCAAAGGTCCCTTCTGCCTGCCTCGTTACTGATCAAATTCCACCAAGAATAACATCACAGAAAGCCTAAATATTGCTGTGTTGAGAACTTTAGCCCAACATGCTCACCACTAGGGGAAAAAAAGTCCCCATTTACAGACGTTGAAAGCAAAAACTACAAAGCCTAGACTCTGCAATGAATTAGCTAGTGAGAAAAAGTTGCTCCAAAAATAGCAAGGAAAATGAGGACAAGTCACTCTGAGACACACTCACAAAAACAAGCCCATCCTGTCTACTTCAAAAAAAAAAAACAACATTCTTAGGATTACACAGGAAGTCAGGAGTAACTGCATTGGGAAAAGGAGGAGAAACTAAAGATGGTTAATTCCAAGCAAAACAGTAACATTCAGTCCTGCTCTCTTCTTTCCCAGCCTACAATCAGGTGACTGTACTACCAGACAGTGACAGAGACGTGGCCAGAGTCCCAAGGAAGCATCTGAGGTGCAATTACTTGGTGTCACCAGAACACCCCCACAGAAGTGTTATGCGAGCCATCTGCGCTGACATCCCAGACGTGGAAACAACACCGTCACAGACAACTCCTCTTGGTAAGCACGTTCACCAAGCGGAATTCCTCGCATTCCCATATGCATCTCTGCCCAAAGAAGAATCGGTCTATAAGGAACTTTGAAATCGATCCCAATTGCCTTCTTTGGGCCTGAGGCTCACGAGGGAAATATGGCCAGGCCTCAGCCCTGATGACCAAAAAGGAAGCTAACGGCCCTTCCACAGGCCCTGCAGCTTCCCTGGGAATGGCTTTTCTTGCCGAAAACTCCACTACCCTCCAAAAAGTACCTCGGAGTCTGGGAGCAGAGGAAGGAGATTCTATGCCCCATCCACTCCCACTGCTTCCTCAAACCTTTCCATTCTTTAAATCTCCCCTTCCCGCACCAAGAAAGCAAGACCTGGGACCCCCTTCTCACCCACCGCCTTGGCCTCCAATGCTCTCTCCGTGAAATCCTCCACCATGGCCACCAGGGCCTTGCCACTCTCCGGGCCGTGCTCCCGAATCCAGGCGTAGAACTCCCGGGGCAGGATGGTCAGGAACTGCTCCAGCACCAGCAGCTCCAGGATCTGCTCCTTGGTGTGCAGCTCGGGCCTCAGCCACTGGCGACAGAGCTCCTGGAGTTCCCTGAGGGCTTCCTGGGGACCAGCTGCCTCCTGGTAGCGGAACTGCCGAAACCTCAGACGAAAAGTCTCAGGACTAGGGTCCTCCCTTCCCCTGCCCCACGGCAACTCCTTCTCCAGTTTTACCACAGGAACACTCATCTGCTGCTGAGGCTCCTCCGCCATCCCTGGATGCTCTTTAAGCATCTTCACACTTCCTCCCAGAAGACGGAGGGTCTGTTGGGAAGACCACACCGACAGTGATGACAACATAAGTGAGACACCTAGGAAACGTCAGTCCATTCCAATTCTGTCTCTACATCAATGAATATTCTGCTAGAGAACACGGTAATTACTTCTATGAGGAATTTTCAAAATACTGAACATACATCCTGAAAATCATGTGAATGTGACTCAGTATTTGCTAACCACCCAGTATGTGCAGAGAGTAAACAGAAAACGTGTAGGGTTTAGCTTACACCCACAAACACCTTAGGATTTCATTAGGGAGAGAACGCTACAATCAGAGAATAATATAAGATAGGTTATAACTACGTCAGTCACCAGGACCCCCTCTTTCAACACTAAAGGAAATATACATTCAACACATATATATGCCAGACCTGCACAAACTGGAAACAGAATAGAGAAGAAGACAGACAAGGCATCTCGCCCTTTGAAACTCATATACTAACACAGTGGACAGAAGAAAACAAATGTAAGCAAATAAATTAAAATTAGAAATGGGGATAAGTTATAGAAAGGAAGTAAGTATGGTGCTTTGTTAATGGGGGATGAACAACTTGAAAAAGGGTTTTCTGAAGAGATAACACCTGGGCTGAGACCTGAAGGATGCGAAGGAGCCAGTCATTCAAAGCGCAGTCCAGGCAAAAGCCTTGAGGCTAGAAATCACTTGCCGGTCAGAGAACAAGCCAAAGTGCAGTGTAGCTTCAGCAGAGTGAGTGACGGGCACGAGAAGAGTGGCAGAGGCAGGCAGAACCAGAGTATCCAGGGCCTGGACCACAGTGAGAATTATGGGCTTTACTCATTTCTCACTGTAGTGGGCAGCTACATGTTTCACAAAGGCCATTTTGCCTGTGGTGTGTCAACAGAGAATAGATTAGAGGGGACAAGACGGAGGTGGCACTTACAGCTGTCCAAGCAGAAGATGACAGGGGCTTAGATCAGGGTGGTGGCAAAGAAGCAAAGTTAACATATATTTTGGAGGTAAAACCAATAGACTTGCTGGTGGCTTGGGTGCGACGGTGTGCTCATCCTAAAGAAAACAACAGGGCAACATACACACCTTATTACCATGGATGGGAAGATTTCTAGCTTGTGGAGGCTTTACCACTTAGAAAGCATGCGAACACATACTCTCATAAACAGAACAACTCTGTATGGTGAGGACAACTCTCCCTACTTTTCAGGTGAAGAACCTGAACATGTAAGAGGTTAGATTGCAGACCAAGGTCAGCCTCCCAAAACCTGTGGTACAGATGAGAAACACGGGAAGCCAAAAAGACAGAAAAGTTCATGTAGGTTCAAGTACCCGTGACAAAGAAGAGGCTTGCACTAAACTGAAGGATGAGTACTATTTAATCCCATGGGAGCGGGGGGGAGCACCTAGGATGGGAAGACCGACCTGGAAGTCCAAAGCGCGTAAGGGGCTTGGCTTTTAGAGGGGGGGACGATCACTCTAAATGGAGCAGAGAATAAGCAGACGGCAGGAGGCACGTCCGAGCTTCCGCTTAATACCCTATCGGGTGTTTGTCTATTTATCTACCTTTCTTAAACCTATTTTACACCTTCAGTCTATTCATTTTCTCTGCTGCATCAATTGAGATTTCTCTTTCATGACTTCCCAGCTACTGCATTTATTCACTCCACCCACTACTGCGTTGATCGCACTACGGCGCAAATATTTACCAATGTGTCTCCGTCTACCAGGTTCCCCGACGGCAAGAAAGGTCCGCGATCATTTTTTATCCCTGGCACTTGACAGACAGAAGGCGTCCCGTAACTGCTCTTTAAACGAGCGTGTCACGCCTCGCTCTAAAAGGACTACTTTCACTTTTCAGAGAGCTCCGCCTCGGTTCAAGGTCTCGGGTTCGTGGAGCCCCCCGCGTTAAGCCACCCCTGGCCGCGCGGGATCGGCCTCGCTCCACCCTGAGGCGACCGCGGAGCGGACCCCCGCGCCCGACACGCAAGGCCTCGGCGCCGCGGGAGGCAGCTCCGAGGAGACGCGCCGCCCGCAGCGTCAGCCCCGCCGCCGCCGAGGCCCGCAGTGGCACCACAGCTCGGCCCCCGCACGCGTCCACCTCCACCCCGCCGCCCCGCCCGGCCCCAACCGGACTCTCACCCGCTGCCCCGCACGCGCGCCGGGCTGGCCCGCGCCCTCGGCGGACCGGAAGTGGGCTGCGGACACTGTCAGACAGGTGCGTAAGGAAGGGGGTCCCTTCCGTTTCCTCTCTAGGACTCTCGGAGGTCGATCGTCTCGATGGTCGCTCGTCCCCGTGGCTAACTCGTCTCCTGGAGGCTCAGGCCCCTCTGCGCCTCCTTTCCTTTGCACCCGCTTTCTCTCTGTGGGAAGGACCCTCCAGACGTACTGCCGGACACGGTGCCTCCTTCGGAGCTTTGGAGTCCAGTCGTTCAACACGTGTTTATTCCGCGCCTGCGGTATTTTATGCGAGGTGTGGGGGCCGGGGGTGACAGAGGGAAGCACCGAGGATTATAAATTCACATAAAAGAGGCCACGACCCCCGGGTAGTGACGGGAGGGGCGGGGTAGTCAAGGAAGGCTTCCTGGAGGAGCCGCAACCTGAGCTCAGATTTGAAGGGTGGACCAGTGAGGTAAGTGTCCCCAGCAGAGGGAGCACGAGGTGCCCAGCGAGGGGTGGGAATGACGGCATTCCCACACCATCGGAGCCGCTAGAGCAGAAGGCTAAACTAGGTAATTCGGAGGGTAACCCGAAGGCAGTGGGAAGCCGCGGGAAGGAATAGATTTTAGAAAAGACGGTACTGAGAAACAAACCTGCGAAAGAGACTGAGCGAGAGGGGAGGTGGGTGGGGAGATGAGAAGACGGACTGTGGGGCTAAATAATGCAATCCAGGAGAGAAAGGACCAGACGGAACGGAGGCAGTCCGTGAGACTGGAGGTTGCAAGGAGGGTGTAGATGTGAAACCTATTTGGGAAGCAACATAGGCAAGGTTTGAACACTGATTGCATCTGGAGGATGAGAGAGAAGATGGAATAATTTAGTAAATGACCAAGTCCACATCTCATATCGAAAAACGGACTTTGAAAAAGTAGACCACTTGTTGGTCATCTGGAAAGAGAGAACACTGGGTCCATACCTTATACCACATGCCGGGGCAAAATCCAGCTGGGCTCACAGGGTCTCATTCTTTTATATTACAAATTATATTATCAATCCCTTCTGGAAATAGTGTCGGATATCCTCCTCATCCACTCACATGCACTCACCTCCAAGAGGGATGAGACAACCTTGTCATCCAGGGCCAAGAAACTGCCTGACTGGCTCAGACAATCTGTCTTGGAAGACTGAACTATATCTAGTGACATCAAAAACCAGTCTTCGGCTTGCCATGGAGAGACACAGAGAGGAGGGCATTCTGGAAAAGGCAGAAGGAGACTGGATCAGATGACAGGTCTCCAGGTCAGCCTTGGCCAGGAGAAAGGGGCTCCTCTGAATTGGGAAGAAAAGAATCAAAGATGGGTGATGGTGTAGGTCAGAGCTCTGCAAACTTTCTCTGTAAAGGGCCAGATAGTAACCATCCTAGGCTTTGCACAACACATAGTCTGTCGCATACTCCTCTTCATTTTCACAATCCTTTAAAAGGTAAAAACCATTTTTAGCTCACAGCCAGGGCTGGATTTGACACAAGGGCTGTAGTTTGCTCACCCCTCATGTAGATTATTTTAAAGTTATTCTAGAGAGAAGTTTAAGGAGTTCATTCTTGGCCTCTTTTCTCAGTGATATTATCTGGTGAGAGTACAAGAGATGATGATAGGCTTGGAGCTTAAATAATGGGGTTAAGATTGGAATATCTGGGGGGCTGGCCCCATGGCCTAGTGGTTAAGTTTGCGTGCTCCGCTTCAGCCCCCCAGGGATTCGCTGGTTCGGATCCTGGGCGTGGACATGGCACCACTCATCTGGTCATGTTGAGGCAGCATCCCACATAGCACAACTAGAAGAACCCACAACTAAAAAGATACAACTAGGTACTGAGGGGATTTGAGGAGAAAAAGCAAAAAAAAGAGAAGAAGAAGATTGGCAACAGTTGTTAGCTCAGGTGCCAATCTTAAAAAAAACAAAAATTGGAATATCTATTGTGAGGAATGATGTAGGAAAAATTTGTAGGGTGCATGGAAAGATTGTCAAGCCACACTGAATACTCAAGTGAGACTGAAAACAAAACAACTGAGAGAATCAATCCATACAGTTGTTTGTGCAATCTAGGGGCAGATCTGCAGAAAACAAACAGCTGAGTTAAACCAATATTGATTATTATGAGAGAATGCCAAGGGGACGGAAATGAGGGCCGTAGTGGGAGAATGTTGTATTGAGTGACCACAGAGTCCAAGCTGAGCAGAGAGGAGGGCTGGAAACCAACAAGGAGGCCTGAGGAGTCAGAGGTTAGCATGAGGCCATGAAGCAGGTTTCAGGAATTTTTCCAGAAATGCTATAGGCAAACTAAGCATAAAATGCATATCCTTTTTTTTTTCCAAAGCAGAACCATGCTGTACTTTGTTCTGCACTTTGTTTTTATACACTAAACAATATCTTTCCATGTCTACACATACTGATCTACCTCATTCTTTCCACCAGCTGCACAGTATTCCACTGCATGTATTTCCCAGGATTTATGAAGCTTATTGGTGGACATTGAGGTTGTTTCCAACATTAGGATTTACCGGAAATCTGGAATGAACATTGTTATACATAATTCCTTGTGCACCTTTTGCAAATAAACCTAAAGGATGAATTCCTGTACATGGAATCGTTGGCTCTAAAAGTTATCCATGCATTTTGAATTTGGTCAGCTGTTGCCAAATTATCCTACAAAGAGCCTGCATCAATTTCCACTCCCTCAAACAGTGGGGGATAATGTTCATTTCTCCACAATCTCATCAACACTGGATCTCATCAAACTTTTTCATCTTTGTAATCTGACAAGTGAAATAAATAGTGACCTATTTTTATTTGCATATCTTAATTATGAGTAAAGTCAACTATTATTCATAAGCTACTTACTTATATTTCTTTTCCTATGAATGGGCTTTTTTTATCTTTTCCTCTGTTTCTGTTAATTTTAATATGAATGTTTTATTTCATACGAATTTTTGAATAGGTAACACATTTGCATGATTCAAGAATCAATATCATATAAAAAGTTACACACAGAATTATTGCTCCTGCCTTTGCCCACTCCACCACCCCATTCCCTAATCTACCCCCATCTCTAAAGATTTATTAGTTTATTGTATAGTTTTCAAGTATTTATTTGCAGATACTAATATTCATATATTTTCTCCTGTCTTCTCCCCCTTTCTTACACAAAAGGAAGTACACTGATACCTTGTTTTTTATCATGTGATATGTCTTCAAAAATATTCCATATCAGTACATAGATATCTGTCTCATTTTCTCTTTTGTTTTTTTTGGAGGAAGATTAGCCCTGAGCTAACATCTGCCACCAATCCTCCCTTTTTTGCTGAGGACGACTGGCCCTGAGCTAACATCCGCACCCATCTTCCTCTACTTTATATGTGGGACATCTACCACAGCATGGCTTGTCAAGCGGTGCCATGTCCGCACCTAGGATCCGAACTGGCGAACCCTGGGCCACTGAAGTGGAACGTGCGAACCTAACTGCTGCGCCACTGGGCCGGCCCCTCATTTTCTTTTAAGCTGGTGTAGATGTAACACAATTGATTTAATATGTCCCCTATTGATGGACATTTGACTTGCTCCTAATCATTTATTATTACAAATGCTGCAGCAATTAATAACCCTGCACCTATATCATTTTTAAATATGTGTGCAGGTGTATCTGTTGGATAAATTCTTAAACTGAGAATGTTGATTTAAAGTATTAACACTTTTGTAGTTTTGCAGACATTGCCAGATTCCCCTCAATATGGATTATATCATTTTGCAGTTCTATTTGCAACATATGACAGTGTCTGTTTCCCCATAGCTTAGCCAACAGAATGTGTTGCATCCAACTTTTGACTTTTGCAGATCTCAAATGGAGAAATGACATTTCAATAGCGTTTTCTCCAGTTTTTGAAATTTTGCATTTCTTTTATTCTAATTTCTTTAACATATTAACAATAGTTTAATAATAGTTATTTTAAAGTTTGTGTTTGCTAACCCCAATATTTGAATCATCATTGCATCTGCTTAGCTATTGGTTTTTTTCTCTTCAGTCACATTTTTGCATGTCTAGTAATTTTGCATTGTATGCCAGTATTTGTGCATAAAGAAAGTACAGAGGCTCCAGGCCTTCCATGACAGGGCAGTGCTTTGTTCCAGAGTGTCTATTCCAGTAAAAAACAAAGCACTGCCCCATGGTAGAAGTTGAGCATCTTGCATCAATTTTCCCAAGTAAATGTTACTCCTTTCCAGTAGGTTCCTTTTCAATAGAAAGGAACTTTATTTCAATCAGTTTTCTCAAATTTTAGTTTTAAATATTTGTTCTGTTCCTTTATTTCAGTTTTCTGCCTCAGGGACTCCAATTTTATACATGGTGGAACTCCTTTACCTGTCTTTTATAGCTTTCACTCCCTCTAATCCTTTTCATTTCTTTATTTCATTTTCTGCACATTTATTATTCTTATCCTTTATACCTCTTACTGTTCTGGTATCTATTCTCTCTGGTGCTTCTTGTAATTTAGTCTTCGTTTCTGACTTTTTCCAGCTCTTTCTTGAATTTGATCAGTTCCCATTTTATATCCTCCCGTTATCTGGCCCTCACTTTCTGGGGTCAGGATGTTTCTTCTCTAAGTTCCTATAATTCTGATTTGTGGGATTTATTTTTCCTAGCTGAAATTGCTTCATTAAGTTTTTAAATTTATCTTGGAATGTTGGATTATAATTTTCCTCCACATTGTGGCAACCATTTTCTGCTGAGTTTTCTTCATATCCAGACTTTTGCTTCTCTTTCTGCTTTTTCTTATAACACCTTTGTACTGATATTGCTGTTTTACTCTTCTGCTTGAATGAGTTTGACTTTCCTGGCCCAGCTGTTTGCAGGAGGATACTGTGGAAGGGGCATCAGGTAAGCGGAATGATCCCACTCTCAGTGTGAGTGCTCTTCCTTCCACTGCTACGCTGAGGGATACTTCAATATATAGTTCCCCACTTGGCCAGGATTCCTCTGACCCTTATATCCTAACTGGGTTCAGAAGGCTTGTACTACCACTTACTTACTTATGTTCTCCACCAGTCAATTCTATCAAATGATAGTCTTATCTGCCTTCCAAGGTGATCTTTCTTTTACAAGTGGTGCCTTCTTACATCTTTCCCTTTATAGGTTTCCAGGCACGTTCCATGCCTTCTCTGCCTCTCCAACACACATGCCCCATCATGTTTCTTCTCTGTCCTGTCCATGGCCATTCCTTCTCAGGGTGGGTCCTCCTCCGTCACCTGAAGGTTAATATTTGCTCATGATTTTTGGAATTCGCCACCTCTGTATGTTCTCCGACTCACCCCACTGTACCCACCATGTTAATCTCCCAGTTGTGGCTTCCCATCCTGGTTCTGCAGGTTTAGGGTGGTGTGGGCCACAGTTACCTATTTTAGAGGTTGAAGATTTTCTCTATCCTTAGTTTCACTGACAATTATAGTTCCTATATAGTTTTTGTTTTTAGGTGGAAAAGTGAGAAGACCAGAACTAAGCTGTCACCATATTCCTATAAGAAACTCTCAAGACAACTTTTGAAGAGAATGTAATAAGAGACTAAAAATAATCTAACTAAAACACTTATTGGCTGTTTTTAAAGTGTATATCTCTTAGTTTTTCTGCTTGAGTCTGAGCCTCTGGAGAACAGGAAGTGGTTCTGATACCTCTGTGTACCCCCATGGTGCACTGCACAAGGTCAGCCTTTGATGAACACTGTTTAATGGTCACAACAGAGCCCGCTTGACTCTAGCCGTGTCCGTCACATCTCCTCTCCAGAAAGACATACACGGCTCCCTACAGGGAGCTGGTTTTTGAAGTTGCACTGCTTAAGTTCTAAGCACTTTCTCCACATATGTGTTCTTTAGAGAGAGACGTGGGGAGGCATTATTACTTGGTATCATTGAGATGAAGGGTGGATATGAAGCTGGCAGAGGGCTTGGGTCAATTTCTAGCCTCCCGACTGCCCCAAAGCATTTGTACTTCCCAGCTATACTCATCCTAACTGGGAGGCTGAGTGCTCCCCAGTCTGTAAGCACCATCAGGGCTGTGAAGGGGAGCACTTTAGGGGTGCCCTCAGGAGACCTCTGGCTCGAGTGAAAGGATGGAATGCCGATGTGTTGACTGGCTAACTTGCCTATGCTTTCCTCAGAGGCATAAACTCACTAGGCTCAGACTTTCAGACCTAGGAGCTCAACCTTGGGCAAGCTTTCACCTTTAACCACTCCCAACCCTTCCCTCCAACACATGCTTCAGGAAAGTTTCCTGTACTGAGTCACGCTTTTATTTAGGGACATCGCTTTTTCTTTTTAATATCACTAACTCAAACACCCTCTGTTGTCGTTGTATTCTGTTCAGTTTTTCTTTTACAAAAGCTCACTTCACTTGATCATTTTGTAATATTCCTACCTTCCCTCCTGCCCTCCAGGCTGCTTTGGGGTTTCGGGGGGTGGTTTTTGTTGTTGTTAGGTTTTTTTGGGGTTTTTTTGGTATGGATTAACGGACAATAGTCCTTCTTTTACTGAAAACACCTGCAAAAATAAACCACTCAGGAAGCTCAGAAGCATTAAAAAATCTTTTATCAAATTTCAAATATGAGCAAGATAGAATCCCTGTGAGTATGGGGGAGTGGAGGGTTGATCTGACACCCAAGAAGCTCATCAGAAGCAGCAGAGACTGGCGGACAAGGGGGAGCCACATACACCTAACACACGTATACTCACACAGCTTGACGAAGCGTAGAGGACTGACTACCCTGGGCTACACAATTGTTTCTTCCTTCAGCAAAGTCTCCTTTTGTATTGAGCTCAGTTACCCTCCCAGACTCTCCAGATTTACCAGGTGCAGGATCCCTTTGGTCTCCTCAATATCCTGGGAAATGGGCAACAAATGGCAGCCAAGGCAGGCTGATTCTTGAAAGAGGCAGATGGCACCTAGGTAACAGCAAAAGTTTGGGTCGGGTTAGAGAGTGCTGAGCTCCATGCCCTAGAGGTCAGGAACTCTCTCGTCTACTGCGACTCCCTCTGAGCTATACCTATCCTCCCTAGTTCTCCCCTCCAACCTGGAGTATTACAGAGACAGAAGGAAAGACAGAATGCATCAAAAGACCAGGTACACAAATAGATGGGTAAAATCACAGAACCATGGCCAGTGCTGGAAGGCATCTTGGCAACTGTCTAACCATTAATAGGTAAGAAAACAAGGTTTAAGAGAAGAAGGTGAAACACAACACCCAGGTCTCTTGATGCCCAACTCAAGAAGCAAAAGAAAGGGAAAAGGGAATCAGTATTCATAAGAAATAACTCATATATCTTGAGTGAATAATAAATGCTGTATTAAGGATAAGACTATGATAAAAGACAACTTCTGTTTTCAGCATTATGGCAGACTAAATACTCTCCGACTAAAAACAGCAAAAATTCTAAATAAAATATTTCTTTAGAAACAAATTTTTTAATGCAATGCCAAGCTGGCGTCAAAGTAAGATATTCTCAAAAGCCAAAACCATAGTGAAAACAGGAATCTAAAGAGTTAAGCAAGCCCACAATTAGCCTTCACCTGGGAGATATACACTCAGCCCAGGTGACCTGATTTTCCATTCTGTTGGCCATCTGGGGCACAAAAAGTAGGAGAAAAAGCCCAGGGTCTGACAAGATGGGGAATTTAATAAGAGTCTGCCACGTAAAGCTGGAACTTCAAAGTTACCTGTATTGACTGAGAATTTGTAAACACAGGCTAGCTATTATGTGGGTCTAAAGCTAAATTCACAATGCCTATGTATTTTGTTTGTGATCTTAGGCTAGTCGTACACCCAAACACCAAGCAGAAGCAAATGCAAATCCACTTTGTTTTTAATTGGGCTACTATTGGTTTACAAAATTATATGTCTCACGTGTACAACACTATAATTTGACTTCTGTATACACTACAGTGTTCTCACCACCAAAATCTAGTTTCCATCCATCACCATACAATTGACCCTCTTTACCCATTTTATCCTTCCCCTACCCACTTCACCACTGGTAACCACTTATCTGTTCTCTGTATATACGTGTTTGTTGTTGTTTTATCTTCTACTTGTGAATGAAATAATAATATGAAATTCATATTTGACTTTCTATTTCTGACTTATTTAGCTTATACCCTCAAGATTCACTCAAGTTGTCGCAAATGGCACGATTTTGTCTTTCATTATGGCTGAGTAGTATTCCCTTGTATATATATACCACATCTTCTTTATCCATTCATCTGTCAATGGGCACTTAGGTTGTTCCAATATCTTGGTTATTGTAAATAATGCTGCAATGAACATAGGGGTGCATATATCTTTTTGAGTTAGTGTTTTCATATTCTTCAGATAAATACCCAAAAGTGGAATAGCTGGATCATATGGTAGTTCTATTCTTAATTTTGGAGGAATCTCCGTATTGTTTTCCATAATGTCTCCACTAATTTGCATTGCCATTGCAGCAGTGTACGAGGGTTCCCTTTTCTCCAGATCCTCTCCAACACTTGTCATTTCTTATATTTTTGATAATAGCCATTCCAACAACTGTGAGGTATCTCACTGTGGTTTTGATTTGCATTTCCCTAATAATTAGTAATGTTGAACATCTTTTCATGTGTCTGTTGGCCATCTGTATGTCTTCTTTGGAAAAATGTCTATTCCGATTCTCTGCCCATTTTTTAATTGGGTTGTTTGCTTTTTTGTTGTTGAGTTGTATGAGTTCTTTATATATTTTGGAATATTAACCCCTTATCGGATATATGATTGCAAATAACTTCTCCCATTTGTTGGTTGTCTTTTCATTTTGTTGATGGTTTCCTTTGCCAAGCAGAAGCTTTTAGTTTGATATAGTCTTATTTATTTTTGCTTTTGTTTCCCTTGCCTGAGGAGACATATCCAAAAACATACTGCTAAGACTGATGTCAAAGAGCATACTACCTATGCTTTCTTCTAGGAGTTTTCTTCTAGGTCTTATATTCAAGTCTTTAATTCATTTTGAGTTAATTTCTGTGTAAGATAGTGGTCTAGTTTCATTCTTTTACATGTGGCTGGCCAGTTTCCCAACACCATTTATTGAAGAGACTTTCCTTTCTCCATTGTATGTTCTTGGCAGGCACCTCCACCACATCCAGGGTCCCACAGCAGGGGAAGGAGGAAGCTGGTGGAGGAGCCAGGGTTGCAGGCACCTTCACCACATCTGGAGTTGTTGGGTTTGCAGGCACCACTGCTACACCGGGGAGCAGGGGGGTGGCCTAGAGTCACAGGCATCACTGTGGCTAGGGATCACAGGCCCCACTGCAGCTGTTGCCTGTTTCCCTGTGGCCACAGGCACTGCTGTGGCTGGGAAGCTGGAGTCCTGTGTGCTGCCTCTGCTGTTGCCACCAGGTTCCCTGGGGCTGCAGGCTCAGCTACCATGGCCAGGGGGCCAGGATTGCAGGCACTGCCTCCACTGTTCCCCCAGTTCCACCTCCTTTGTGTGTTCCAACCCACCCACCTTCAGATGTACAGATATGTAGATCTCTCCAGCATCCTAGTGTTTGGGCAGAGGAGCTGTTGTTGAGTTATGGATATTTTACTAGATGTAGATTGAAGGGGAGAGACAAAGGGAGCATCTCACATCTCCATGATGCTGACATCACTCTCCCAAATCCTTTTGTGAGGAAACACTTTAAATACAGGCCTCAAAAAGCTTCCACCAAAAAAATTCCAAGGAAAATGCATCCACAGTCAAACACATACCAAAAAACACAAAACATACCAAGAAATAAGACACCACAAGTGAGAGCCTACAGAAACAGCAGTGGATAGAGTCAGACCTGCAAATAATTAGGTTGTTAAACTTATAAGACCAGAATGCAAGGGAAGTATGTTTAACATTATAATAAAACAATATTTAGAGAATAGATTAAAATATAAGTAAGGATAAAGAGGTATAAAATATGATAATATTTAGGAGAAATACAACTTTTAGTTAAATTGAAATAAAAACTTAATAGATAGGTTAATTAGCAGATCAGACACAGCTAAAAAGTGAATGGATGAAATTGAAGATACATCTAAGTAAGTTATTCAGAATGCAGCCCAGAAAGACAAAGAGATGGAAAATATGAAAGAGAAATCAAGAGACATGCAGGATGGGGTAACAAGATCTAACAGATGTCTTCCTGGAGTCCCAAAAAGGAAAGAAAATTGGGAGAAGATAAAAGTGTTCTAGAAATTCTGAAAGACACCACTCCTCAGATTCAGTTCACGCAACAAACCATAACACAAATATACATACCCTTCAAAATACCAAAGAAAGTCTGAGAGAAAAGAAAGATTTCCTCAAAAAGAGTGATATTTTTACAGAGCCAACTTCTCAACAACAATGGAGGTGGGAAAATAACAGAATAATATCTTGAATGCTGGGAGGACAACCGTCAACTTAAAAACGTGTGTCCAAGCAAAACTAACTTTAACGAACAAAAATGAAAGAAAGATAATTTCACACAAACAAGATATGAGAGAGTGTATCTCTGTTGACCCTCATTAAAAAGTATTATAAAGGATATATTTCAGGCAGAAGGATACTGACCTTAGACAGAAAGTCTGAGAAGCTTTGAGGAGCAACTAAATTGCGAAATATGTGGTAAATTTAAACAAACAAATATTAAATGCATAAAATAATAATAATGCCAAATGTGTAGAATTTTTTTAAAAACTAGAAGAAACTGAGACATTGGACAAAACAGCATATAACTTAGGAGGGCAGGAGGTCCTTGTATTATTTCTGAGGAGACTAAATATGATGATTCACTTTCAACTTTGTTAAGTAAGCATGTTAAAATGTCAAGAGTAACAACTACACAAACACAAGTAGACCATATAATTTTCAAAATAAAGAGGGGGGAAATGTAATGAGAATTATATACATAAAATTCAATCAATCCAAAGCAAGGCAAGAGAGGTGGGGGGTTTGGCAGCAGAAAAAACAACTGAAAGCACAAATTAAGGTGGTAGGAAAAATTCAAATATATCATTAGTCACAATATATGTAAGTCAACTAAATGCTCATCTAAAAGACAAAGATTATAAAGCTAGAGGGAAAAAAATCATAAGCAATTTATGAGAGATGTCCAAAACATGAAGACAGAGAAAGGTTTAAAGTAAAAGATTAAAAGATCTAATAGGCAAATACTAACCTAAAAAATGTATAAGTAGCTATAGTGATATCAGATAAAACAGATTTTATGACAAAAAGCATTACTAGAAATAAAAAGGATCACAGCATAATGATAAAAATTTCAGTTCACTAGTAAAATATAACAATTCTAAATCAAGATTTAAACAATATAATAAATAAGCTTGATCTAACGTTTATAGGTAAAAGGTTGCATTGAACATGAAACATGAAAATGGACCTCAAAGTAGGCTATAAAGCAAGTCTCAAGAAATCTGAAAATATTAGGATTACACAGACCATGATCTATCATCAAACTGATATTACATTAAAATTATTAACACAAAGATACAATAAAAATTCTATGCTTGGGAATTTAAAAGTATACTTTAAAATAATTCATGGATCAAAGAAGAAATCATAACGGAAATCGGAAGATATTTTAAATAGAACAATAACATAAAATATTATACATCAAAATGGGAGACGCAAATAAAGCAATTCTTTGAGGGTAATTAAAGCTTTAAATGCCTGCTCAGGAAACAAGATATAATTGATGAGTTTAGATCTTGATTTAACAAATTGGAAAAGGAATAGCAGCATAAATGCAAAAAAGTAGTAAAGAGAGAAGTTCAAAATAAGAAGCAAAAATTAAATAGGAAATAAACATAAAATATGAAGGTTCAAGAAAGCTAAAACCTGGTTCTTTGAAAAGACTAAAAAAGTGATAAACCTCTGACAAAATTGGTAATGAAAAAAGAGAAAATTCAGTATGAAAAAAGTACATAACTAACAGATGCAGCACAAATTAAAAAAATTAAAAAAGAAACTATTTTGAGTAACTTTATGTCAATAAATTTTAAAACTTTGATAAAATGTATAAATTTATAGAAATATATAAATTACTAAAACTGACTCAAGAAGATACAAAAATACCTGAATAGTCCTATAATCATTAAAAAAAACTGAATCATGAGCTTAAAATTCTCCCTTAGAAAAATACTGTGATTCTTTTACAGGCAAGCTTAGTTATACAACTAAACACTTAAGGTGGTAAACATGAATAAAGCTTAGTTCCTCATATCAACATGGAAGAATCTCAAGGCTATAAGGTTGATAAAATATAGCAAATTCCAGAAGAATAAATAAAGTATGATTGTACAAAGTTTTAAAGCATGAAAAACTAAATAATATATTGTTTAAGGCTATTTATATGTGTAGTAAATATGATTAACATAACTTTCAGAATAATTGGTTCTTGAAGGGACAGAAGAGGATGAGATGAGGAGAAGCTACATGGTTGAGGGGTGAAGACTTCAAAGATACTTAATGTTCCACCATATTTCATTAATTTTGACAAGTCAATTTTTTTCACATTTTAACATCTCTGAGATGAGGCTGTGTCTTACAAGAATTATACTTGGCATCAACTTTTCTTTCTTAGTGGTACATAAAATAAGGGAGTAACTTACAAACAATGGATTTCACGAAATAAGGCTAATTCTTAAACTATATGGTGGAAATACAGGTGTACAGTTTATTTTTAACTAGTTGTTTCTTAAGGATATATTGTAAATACTTTTTATATATTCAATGTATAATAAAAATCAAGTTAAAATAGATTATGATCATGGGTCAGGTTAATATAATGGGAAGAAGTTAGGGGTAGGGACAAAATCAGAGAAGATTAAGAGCTTAGATGGTCATGGTGTGTAAAGATAAAAGGGGTACTCTTGCTCTCCTCCTGTGGTTCCTGCCTTTGCTCCAGCCTTCCTCAGATTTAACCAAACAGAGCCATGTGGCCCACAGCCTGTGTGACTCCTGCGTGGAGGCTCCTTTCTCCTGCCCACAACGCTTGCCCTCTCTGAGCCACTGCACAAGCCTGTCTCACCCTGCTCCCCAACTCGTCTCAAAGCCCATCTGTCTCACTTCCCAGGGGCCGGTAATCAGAAATCCCTTTCCTGGGTACCCTCTGTGTCCGTGCCCTGGGCTGACTCCAGGTGGGCCGTCTGGGTGTGACGTTTCAATGAAACTCAACCTGGTTTTCCCGTGCTGAGTGTTCCATCTCCTCCATCTGATGGGAGCCTCCCAGGGTAGGGCCTTGCTCAGTCTCCCAAAGTCAAAAGGTTCCAAATGGCAGAGATGGTCTCTTCCATTCATTCAGACAAGAAATATTTATATTTTGCTTATATTATATATTTCTATTATAATTCTTGTGGTAGAGTCTATGATAATCACTGGGATAGAGATTACGGTAAAAAGACTCCCAGACCAATGACCCCAAGCCAACAAGGTAAGGGCTGTGCTAGAAGCAGGTACAGAGCAACTGAGAAGCCCTAAAGGAGAGGCATAGTAAATCCTGAGGGGTGGGTATGGGGGCGGGCTGCTTCACAGAGAAGGCAACAGAGGAGAGGGGCCCTAAAAATTCTCTCGCTCCTGACATCACAGAGACCATCACAGATTCCCTGCCTTTGGACTCCTCCCCAAGGCTTGCCTGCAGTTCCACACCTGTGAGGAAGCTGATGAAGGCTGACACAAAGTTGTGCTTCCGGGTCCTTAGAAAGAGCTGAGCAGCAAAGGACCACATGCTGAAGGTGGTGAGGAAAGACAAGACAACTGCAGACAGCAGAAAGAAGCGGCCAAGGATGATGTACACTGAAGGGGAGAGAGAGCAGGCACCCTGACCCGCAAGGGCAGAGCCCCACAGAGCCTGGGCACAGACGGCCTCTGGAGCTCTGCCACCCTCGGATCCTAAAGCCTGGCCTGGGACCAAGGCTCCGACCCTGACACTTTGCCACCAGGAATGTTCTGGGCCCACCATTTTGTTCCCAACAACATGGAAGTAAATGAAAAAAAAATTATATGGACAATTTCAGATACTGAAATCACTAATTCTCAACAAATATTATTATGTGAATCTGGTTGTATCAAATCATGTGGGGAAACCATGCATCTGTCATCCATTTAGGAAAAACGGTGGTTTTAATAAACAACAGAAAATGAAACTCTCATGATAAAACTTGTTGCCTGTGGAAATATGAAGAATCACATCTGTATTGGTTACACTGAAATAAGTCACCCGTGGAAAATCAGAACTTTGTAAGGTCAAGATGTTCTGAACTCTGTGGGGAACCCCCACACTCCTATTTAATCATCCTGGTGAATAGAGTGAAACAGACAGACCCAAAATAGCAAAGCCAGAGTCTTGAAGACAGGGTGAGTCACTCTCCTACTGTTGGCATGATTCAGACCCACATTAAAATGAGTTAGATTACCCTCCAAAGCATGCAGAGATGGACAGCTAGGGGTAGGATAAAGTAATAAAGGTGTGCTGAAGACCCAGATATCCTAGAATCTACCTTGGGTTAAACCAGTGTTTCTCGACTGATATTTGACAATGCCAAGAGGTAATTTTGGTTGTCACAACTGGGGTGGGGTGGGGGGGGGAGGTTCTACTGTCATCTAGTAGGTAGAAGAGAGTAGAGGTGCTATTAACCATCCTGCAAGAAACAGGAGAGCCCCACAACAAAGATTATCCGGCCCAAAATGTCAGTCGTGCCAAGGTTGAGGAACCCCGGATCAAAGAGCTCACACAGTCTGGCCCATCTTCCCTCGGTGGCCTCTCCTCTCCTATTACCAGGAGATAGCACCGAAGTCTCCCAGGGTCACCTCTTTTCCAAGACAGACATCCTCATGACCTCCCCAATTTCCTTGTAAAACATGGTCTTGAGAGTCAGTGCCTTCATAGTCTACTGAACTCATATATTTGTGCACATTCCCATGAAAATGTGGTACCCAGGCCTGAGCACATTATCTGCAGAGCTGCCACCCACAGCTGGCAGGTGTGTGGCCGACAGACAAGTAGGGGCTGAAATCCAGCCTGCACTCTGCTAACCAGGAGCTGTACCCATCCAAAAGGCTGCTGTCTATCTAGGCTAAGGGCAGCCCTGAGAGATGGTGGAGCCTCAAAGAGTAGGCCGGGACCCTCCCCCATCCTAGGTGGAACCACTCCTACCCTAGAAATAAACTGTGTTGCTGACACATGTGCTCCTGACTCTAGTGGTCAGCCTGACATTATTAACCTCTTCCCAGTTGCCTACTTTCCTCTAACGCCAAGAGAGTGGAGGCTCAGAGAAAATGCCCTTAAAGGCTTGTTAAATTTTGTCCTCTCTGCCCCAACCAGTCCTCTGTCACTCCCCAGTCCCCACACAGGCCCCATCTCCCTCTCCCTAGTCCCTGCCTCCATCTCTCCTTACCAGATAAGGGTCAAAGCTTCCAGCATTTGATATGGAGGCAGTTCTCAAACAGGCCCCTGGAAAACACTTCACGGGACTCCTTGTTCACCAGCCGCACCCAAAAAGGGAGATGAAGACCACCAGCATGAGCAGGTAGCCCAGGGAGGTCAAGGCTGGGGCTGTGGCCCACATGAATCCCTTCATGTCCTTGTCCTCTAAAGTCAGCATCACCTGTGCAAGGGAAAGTAAGAGTGAGAGATGGGGCATCTATTCCGAATTCTCACGCAGCACAGGGCGAGGGAGATGACGCCTGCAGAAATGTTAGCACATCAGTGACGCTCCGTAAATGTTTGTTTCTTTGCCTCGATAAACTCTACAGCCTTCACACCTCTTCGGTGGGCGTAAAAAGTTCATAACAGATTTTCTGCCACTAACTCAGGGGATGATCTTGGGCATGTGGGGTCCCTTCTCTGAGATCCAATTTCTGCCTCTGTAAGATGAAGAGGATGGACTGGGCCATGCCCAAGACCTCTTCCAGCACTAAAGTTCTAACAGGTCAATTCTGTAAACACTCACCCACTGGCCACAGAAGAACCTCTCCACCACCCTCTCTTGCAGTCAGCTATTTGCCTTTTGAGATTTCAGAATGAGGACCAGGGGCAGATATTAAGGCCAGGGTCTGAAGTACCTTTACGCAGTGACTAGCCTTCTTGCCTCAGGACCCGGGTTTTAGATGGACAGAGGTCCACCTGGCTGGGAGGAGCCCTCCGCTGAAAATGAGCAGATGATGTGCAAATAGAAAGTTTTACAAATAGTTTTAGAGTTTCACAGAGCCTCCTGAAGCCCTAGGTACCCTCTGGGCCCAGAGGGCAAGGCCTTCAGTGAAGGATCCCTCACATCTTCTCCTTCACTACCATCTGTCATTAAGATGTCTTCCTTTGAATGAACACCTGCGACGTGGAAGATAAGTGCTGGCTGCACTTGGCTTTAGAAGCCTGGGACTGTTGTCCCAGCTTTATCCCTTGCTAGCTATGTAACCTTGGAGAACTTGCTAAAACTCTCAGGAGCTTGGGTCCCCGACGTGGGAAAGGGAGGCTGTGACACCTACCCAGTGAGGTCAGTAGGAGGGCCAAATGAAATCATGCATACCAACGGGTCAAGCATAGTGCTTGGGGCTCAGGTGCTTGGTTAAAGTCGGAGGATGAGGGGAGTAGATTTCTCTTAAAATTCAAATATCCCTGTGGGAAAAGGGGTTAGTGGCCATTCACAACCTAAGACCGGATTTATTCCACAGTCTGTTTTCCTCACTGCCTTTGCGAGCCTGGCAGCCCTAAGGAATGAGTTTTCCTGAGGTGGAGAGAGGCAAGGTGGTAAGGAGAGGAGGTGATTGGGAGCCTGGGGTGCTGCAGGGAGGGCGGGCCTGGTTGGGAGGCATCCAGATGCCTGTGATGGCACTGTGATGACCCTGGCCACCTGGTAGTACAGAAGGGGGACATCAGGAGGTGAGAGATGTGACAAGGGAGGTGAGGGGCACCCTAAGACAGCAGTCCTTTTCAAGTCATGCCCAAAGGCAGGCCTGGAGACTGCCGCCTAAGCAGGGCCATGCCTGGCAGTACCAAGGTTTCAAGCTGTGCATGGTGAGTGTGGAAGACAAGGCCCTCAGTGTAAGGGCACTTCTTTCTGCTCTCCACACCCTATGCAAACACCTGTGCTCAGTGCCCGGGCACCCAGCCCTCTCTATGGCCCCGATGTAGATCCCTTCACTTCAGCTATTGACCACTATAGCAGAACAAGCTAATGGCAGAGGGCAGAGGTGTGGGTGCCCTCCCGCATCTCCCACCCAAATATGCTGTTTATAAATGGACAAACAACTTGCCTCTTTGCATGCTGTCAGAGTGCTTTGGAAATGTTCTAAGGTGCTTTCTCCTCCTTTCTGTCATTCACTAGTTTCTCTCCTTCCCACCTGAAAATTTTTATCCTTCCCTTTCTCCAAAGCACCCCTTTCGATCTTCTATCCACTTTCCAGGCTGTATGGACAAGCCACCTGAACTTTACTGCTTCGCTTTCCTTTACTCTAAAATGATGAAGTCCGTTGGACCAGAGCATTGAGCTTAAACCTAGCGCTAAGACTCTCCGAGTAGGAGTCATGGCTACTTCTTGACCCTCGTCCTCTGGATGGGATGGAGTACCCTGGACATTTTGGTCTGAACCCTTTCCTGTTCCCCCACTGAACCTCAACTTGTCCAAAACCAACCTTAATGTCTTCCGGACCTCAATCATTCTCTCTACCACCCAAACTCTAGCCTGGAGCCCATGCTGGTTTCTCCTTTGTCCCCCATTTGCATCTCATCAGCCTTCCTCATCCTCTCAGTTTTCCCTTTATAAAGTTCCCCAAGCACCCACCCTTCCTGACTCTGCCCTGGCCATGACTCCCTCAGCTCCTGGAACACAGCAGTCATCCCCAAACACCTCCAGCCTCCTTGCCTGGGTTCCATCCCAGGGGGTGCCCTCTCTGCTCCTCCAAGCCTTTTAAATCCCACCTCTCCTGCAAAGTTCAGCTTGGTCCTGTCCACTCCATGCAGCCCTCCCAGCCACCAACCATTATCCATTCCCTCCACAAAAATTAATTGTGCACTTCCTGGACGCCCCGTGCCCAGGTCAGGCCAATGGAGGGGATTCAGGGATGAAAAAAGGACAGGAACTGGGGCTGGCCCCGTGGCCGAGTGGTTAAGTTCGCGCGCTCCGCTGCAGGCGGCCCAGTGTTTCGTTGGTTCGAATCCTGGGCGTGGACATGGCACTGCTCATCAGACCACGCTGAGGCAGCATCCCACATGCCAAAACTAGAAGAACCCACAACGAAGAATACACAACTATGTACCGGGGGGCTTTGGGGAGAAAAAGGGAAAAAATAAAATCTTTAAAAAAAAAAAAAAAAAAAAAAAAGGACAGGAACTCCAGGTTCTTGGCAACTACTGGGGAGAGAGACACATAAACATGTCACATGGTACAGTGCTTTCCTCTCCCCTGACTGGTGTTACTGTGGGGCCAGGCATGCCCCAGTGCACCACGGCCTGTCTGTCCCCGGGGCCTGGCTGCTCTCCAGTGAGGAGGACTGCGTCTCCTCTGGGGATAGGCCGGGGCCCTGCATGGCACAGCCCTCAGTGCTGGTACTGGATGACTGTGCCCCAGAGATATGCAATTTTGGGGACACATTCATATAGGCCAGATTCAAAGGACCACAGACATGTCAATATCAAAGGGGATTTGTAGATCCCTTTGTACTGATAAGGAAACCTAGCTGGAGAGAAGGATCACCTGTCTGGATCCCACAGTCCATCAGAGCGGGGATAGGGACCAGCATTCTGCATGGATGCCCCTCCCACCTCACCGGCTGCCCACAGCTAGCGGTTCAGTCGCTGATTCCCAAATCTGGACTTAGTGGAACCAGTGAATTTTTTCTAACAGGTGTGTTCATGTGGATGTGTGAGAAAGGGAGAGAGAATGGGGGAACACAGGACTGCCAACTTTTTATTTTGTCAAAGGCATCCAAGACAAAACAACTGTCATCTACTATCACCGATTGTTTTAATTATTATTATTTACTTGTTTTTAATTATTTTAGAAAGGACCTATGACCCTGGAAAGTAGAAGAGCTGCAGACTCCGTGGAGCCTGGACCTGCATCTGAGAACCACAGGCTCGGGTGGAGCTTCCTCTATCCGGGGGCCCCTCAGACCTGAGCCCCCTGCGGCAGCCTGAATGCAGCCCTGTCACCTGTCCAGGCCCTGCGCACCCCTGGGACAGCTGGGAACCATACTGGGCAATGGAAGAGCCGGCGACATAAAGCGCATCCTGGGTTGGAATGGGGAAGAGACTGGAAGGCACCGTCTGGGCCGCGGGGAGCCTCACTCCCCTTTCCCACCAGGAATTTGTGGCTCCTTGGGCTGCAAACTGACCTAGGAGGTTTGGTCAGAGGTTCCTTCCCGCTGACTGCCGCCCACCCTCCGCCCTTCCTTGGCCCCAAAGCCACAGTGACATTTTCCAGACCCAGAGACAGGCACGCCCCTGGCCATCTGCCCCCAGACCCCGCCCTGCTAGTCCCAAGGGCTCCTCGGTTACTTCGGGCCTTGGGAGGTGGGGGCTTCTCCACGCCTTCTCCCTCCGGACCGTGCAGCCACCTCGGCTCATTCCCTCACTGGTCACCCCTCCCTCCGCCGGGGGTCTCCCAGTCTCCCGGGCAGAGCTTCGCTCCCCGCCGGCCCCCTGCGGCGGGGCGAGCCCCGGGCCCCTAGTCCGCACCTTTGGCCGGCGGTCCTGTCCAGAGCTTCCGTTGCCCCCGGGGACCGGCCCGGGGATGCTCCGTTTCCTGGCACAGCCCACCGAGCCTTTGGGGCCGCGGAGGAGGGCGAGGACTCACCCTTCGGCACAGCCGCCCCGTTGCTCACCCGATGCGGGAACCCGGCTTCAGCCTCAGGGTCTTTGACGGTCCAGGCCCCGCTCAGCCGGGCGCGGAACGGGGTGGGGGTGGAGCAATCTGGAGTTGGCCGGATCTGAATTCGAATTCCAGCTCTGCTATTACCAGCGAGGTGACTTTGGGTAATTTACTTGGGTGTCAGTTTTCTCATCTGTGAAACGGGAATGATAGTAGTCTTTCCTCCTGTTGGATGGCTGAAAGGGTCCAACGAGAAGCGCCTGGACAAGACTTCTCCATTGATCCTGCATGGAGATAGCGCTACACAAACGGGGCCTGGAAGAAGCCCTGAGTCTCCCTGCCTCCCCAAGACCCTCACTCCCAGGCTCTCCCATCGCTTGTCCTGAGCACGCGCTCCAATCTCCTTCAGGCCTCCCTTTCGTTCGTCTTCCCTTCTCTGCCCTCCTGTAACAAGGCTGTCTGCCCCTCTCACCACTCGGGCGTGTTTTAAACTCTTCAAAGGAGGCGGGGCACTCCATGGAGACAGAACTGGCTTCCCGCTGTGGGCATCTGGGTTGGGGGGTTGGTTCTAGTGGCAAGAGCGGCCACACTTGGGGCTGGGTAAGTCACCAGCCCCCTTGCTTTGAGTCTATGCTCACCAAGGAAATGCATTTATAACTCCTAAGATTTTAAAAAGCCAGAACCATGGCTGGCACCTCCTCACACCTCCCCACTAGCCCGTACATATTCAAAGACAACAGGATGGGATGAGAGTGCATGGACCACTAATTTATCTACTCACCTATCCTGAGAGGCACGTGACAGGCCTTGTGCTATTCAGATTCTGTCATAAGGTTCAGAACCCAGTTTGTAAGGTGCTCAGGCAAGAGAGGGCCTTGATTGGCATAGCTGGGGCAGAGCAGAGGTATAGCTGGCAGGGACTGGAGCCAGGCCAGGAAGACCCCTGGACAACTCCTCTCTGGCCTGATCTCAAAGACATAATTTTGATCTCCTCCACCCAATAGGCTTTCATTCTCCAGGTGGTAGGGGAAGTAGTCAACTTCCAGACTCACATCCTCACACTAGGGAAAAAGAATGTTTTCCTCACCCTATTCCTACCACAGTTGGTTCAGAATTTCCCGGGGAAGCATTCTGATTGGCTCAGCTTGAGTCACGTGCTCATTCTACCTGGCCAAAGAAGATGAGCTGGCTGTGCCCCATAGAAGCCAGACAGGTAGGGTCATCTAAGAAGCCAGCATCTGGACCACATATTTGGAGGAAGGTAGGGAGGACTTTCTTAAACGAAGGGGGATAGTGTTCTCAGAAGGGAGAAATTATGGCTGACCGTGACAGCATTTTCATATGTGTTCATATAATACTTTTAAATGTCATTGCACAGCAAATCCAAATGACAGGCATTATTATCTCCACATTGCAGATGAAGAGACTGAGACTCAGGTGAACAACCTGCCCAAACGATCATGGATGGTTGCTAAAAACCTCAGGGTAGAGGAAAAGATTCTTCACGTGGTGCTGGAGTTGATCATCCTTGCAAATTACTTACTAATTGCAAAAGGGAAACGTGTCTTCACACAGGAGAGATCTGGCAGTCACTACCTTAAACAGGTGAACAAATGGCGCTACTTAGAGTGGAATGATCTGACATGTGCCTCCTGAGGTGACACAGCTTGAAGGAGACATCACCTGTGAGGTATTCTTGCCAAAATGTTTAATCAAGCCTCTAAACCTCATTCCAATTTAGAGGGAATACAGGGGGTTGAGAAGAAAGTTAAATACCACCACAAGAAAACAGGGAAATAAATTATGTGGAGAATTCTAAAGGATAACTGTTCTTGACTCCTCCAAAAGTCAAGGCCCTACCAAAAAAAGAAAAAAAAGGTGGAGGAACTGTTCTAGATTAAAAGAAACTAAAGAGACACAAAGCCAAATGCAATGTGACCTTTGTTTTTTTCTGATTTGAACTAGAATAGCTATAAAACACATTCTTGGAGAAACTTGGAAAAATTTGAATATGGACTTCATTTTAGATAGTATTATGGAATTAAATTCTTTTTCTTAGGGATCTTAATAGTATTGTGATTATGTAGGAGAATAATCTTACTCTTAGGAGAAGCATGCCATAGTACTTAGGGGTGAAGGTTATATATGAGCTTACTTTCAAATGATGTCAGAAAAAATGTCCATAGATAGATAGATAGAAAGCATATATGGAAAAACCGTTACTAATTGTTCATCTAAGTGGAGGATATATAGGGTGTTCATTATACTGTTCTTTCAACTTTTCTGTATATTGAAATCTTTCAGATAAAAAGTTGGAAAAAATAAAAAGAGAACTTGCCTAAGAACACACACAGCTGGACCCTAAACTCAGGTCTATCATTCAGCCACTCAGTATCTGACAGATAGGATGCTAGGGGCACACAGGCCCTGCCTCATGGAGCTTGCAGTCTATCACAGAAGACAGGAAACTGAATAAATCTTTTTTTTTTTAATGTGATCAGAGCACAAAGGAATTATAGCATGCCATGGGAATCACACAGCAAGAACAATGCAGTCCAAGGGAAGACCTGCCAAGGAGGCACCATTTAGACAGAATCTCATTCCTGAAAGGGAATTGCATCATGCAGAGGTTTTCACCTGCTTTGCAGCAACAAACACTGTACATCAAGCACACACACATGCGCACGCATGTGCACACATGGAACAGCAGTCTCACTCGCCTTCATTATGTGCAGTGCGCACGGATGTTTTCTATTCTATTCCAGTCCTTCCTACTTTTCTCTTTTACCCTTAGTGCTGGTAGCAACATACTATGATAAATAAATTTTATGACCCACTAATGGCTTTTTATCTACATTTGAAAAATACTGCCTTCAAGGATCCAACGAAATTCAAAATGACTGGGAGAAAAGTGGCCACAAGAGGACTGGAGAAGTCAGTGGGCAGAGCTGGGATGTGAGGGTCTTGTAGGATTTAATCCTGAGGGCTGTGAGGGCCTTTGGTGAGATTAAAGCAGTCACATTTGAGCGCCAGTGCCAAAACTCACCTTCCTCCTCCTGTCTCCCACTTTGACCAAAGACTCCTACCTCTTCAACCAGAGCCCAAGAAGTGCCTCTCACCCGGTGGGGCTGAAGGCTGTGTACAGGTAGGGCTAGGGACTGCCAGGCCAGCCCCTCCTATGACTGGAAATTTTGGAATGTGTGCATAGTTTAGGTTATATCCTCCTCCGTAAGCATTTTCATATTTTTCCAGATCTAGAGTAGAGGGACAGGCAAGGAAAGAGGGAAATGCCTGCTGGAAAAGGGGGTGGAGTGCCCCTGAGCTAGGGCTGAAGTCTACAGTTCTGACTTCCCCCATGCTCTGTGCATCCTTGGTCCAGAGCTCCAAAGGGAAAACCCAAAAGGCCCAAACCATAGATTTACTGTATAACAGAACCGGGAAATGAGCAGGCCCCTGCTCCCAGCTACTCAGGGACTCTACCCAACAGCTGGCTCCAACCCCAATGCAAGGGTCCCCTCCCACCGCTCCTGCCACCTAGCCAGGGACACCCTCTCTCTCCTTTCACACAGGCCCTTGATGCTCTCCATACTCCCAGCCCAGCCCTCTTGCTAGCCCTCAATGACTAACCCACCCGATCCTATGTGGTCTCTTTGTGTCCTTCTCTCAGCACCTGTGAACAGCTGATATCCTCTATTGTATAGCTTCTCAACCTTGGTTGCACATTAGAATTACCTGAGAACTTACAAAATCCCAATATCTAGGCCATACACAACAGCAAATAGATAGGATCTCAAAGATTAGGATCGAGGCATCAGTACTTTGAAAATTCCCCAGGTGATTCCAGTATGCAACCTAAGTTGACAATTCCTGCTTCACTGTGTCTTCTTGCCGCCAAGAGCCATGAGGGGGGCAGGGAGATGGGGTCACTATGGGTTCGGGTGACCAACCATCGTGATATGCGCAGGACTGAGCATCTTCTGGGATGTGGGACTTTCAATGCTAGGACTGAGAAAGTCCTGGCAAATTGGGTTGAGTTGGTCACCTGAGTGAGCTCTAAGAGCTCAGTGAACTAGTCTGTCCACTAGTAATACTTGTGCCCAAAGAACCAGAGCCCCTCTTTAGTGCTTTTGATACTGCTAGGCAAACTCTTTCTCCCCTTTCCTGGCCTCTGCCCTTGGGGCCTGGCATGTGACCCTGCACACTTACCTTGTCCTGGGGTGCCCTTCCGTGCAATACTTCTCTGACGGTAAGCATCCTGCCCCGCCTTCACACCCAGGTCATCAAGCCCTGTCTCATTCCTGAATCTTCTCAGACCCCCCCAAGAAGGAAAGGGCCCTTTCTGTGGTGTAAGGAGGGGAGAAGGATTTGTGGAGGGTCACATGCCAAGTGGAGTAAGTGGGCACAGTAGCTCAGACCTCAGACCTGACCTAACAGAGTGTAAGTTCGTACTCAGGACATCCAGACAGCAAGGTGACCCTTACTGTCAATAATCACCTATAGGGATGGTGAAGGAGTGCAGAGGAGAGTTGACACAAACAAGACAACTTTGGTTTCCAGTAAACAGATTCATCCCACAGCCATCCACTGAACACCTACTGCGTGCACAGCACCAGACCAGGCACAGAGGCCACAGGAGAGAGGCAACTTTCAAGAGTCCATGATATAAGTCTCATTTTTTTAGATAATCACTAATCCAGACTAACTAGAGGAAAAGTAATCTGATTTTTTCAGATCAAAAATAAGCATTTACAGCAAAGTAAGGAGTTCTCTCAGATACCTAGAATAAATCTAACAATGTACTACTATTCCTAGTAGAGGTACTTTTGGAACTTCTTTTAATGATTAAAATATTCATGGTAAATGGGTGCTCAAAAGCTTTTTTTTTAAATTTTATCAATCAATTAGGTATCACACTATTCAACTGCTTTGCAAACTTCTTCCTCAACAATGACATGGTAGTGAAGCTCTGCCTCAGGTTATGATGGAGTTTTTGTCATAGTGGAGTTTGAACGGTAGCTTTTTCTGATAGGAAATCTTGAAAATTATTATTGAGGTTCTTTTTTTAAAAAACGGCCAGAAGTTTACAATTTCTTTCTACCTAAACTTGAAATAAACGTGTATTTGTCAGAAGGATAGTAAGTATGTGTGTCACTAGGATTCAATCAGAGAAGCAGAACCAGGAGAATCAGAACCTGGAGGAGATACACACACACACACACACACACACACACACCTGGCCCAGTGAGGGCACAGGAGAATCCAGAGGAAGGTGGAACAGTTGCAGGCCCCGGGGCTGCCTCACAGGTGAGCCGGCAGATCAGCAACAATGTGTGTGAGCTATAAAGTAACTCCTGCTTTTCTTCTGCCTCCAAATCTCCCAAGAATCTCCTTGGAGCCTACTCATACAAGAAAGGGAATTCTGAAACACACAAGAAGGGGAATCCTGGCAAAGGCAATTCAGCCCACCCAAGCTGACCCATGACAAAATCATGACTTGTCAAACTGAGAAATTATTTGGCTTAGAAAATCTGCTCATTTATTAACTGCATTTATGTCATATAAAACAAAAAGAGATTCGGTAGTCTGCAGGACACTGAGGAGCGAAATATTGGCCCGAGAAGACCCAAGAGACATTTCCACCTACAGTTACAACAAACAGGACAGATGAGACAGAAGGAAAGCTATTGGGTTCAAAGGTCACCCTACTGCTTCCCTGATCTATGAGTCTGAATCCAGAATTCTCTGATTCTTTCTCCCCTGGAATGGACCTAACTCATCCCATTTTCGAAGGATGTCTATGGAGATTTGAAATGCAAAGCATAGAATCTCCCTCTGATGTAGATCATCCATATCAAATAAAAGAAGTGAGAAAGGTTCCACTTTAGTCATCACCTCTGTGGTGCTGCATTAATGCCCCTTTCGTGTAGACTCTCAACACAAAAGAGGCTCTTCCCTTATCCATCATTCCTCCAAAGTGAAGCTGCTGATGCTGAACAAAGCGAGAACTCCTAACGGTTTTCATACACTGAACACACACATGAGATTTGTCCACTATGCAGACTTTTGGGCCTGAATAAGAGTTGAACTAGGACTGAAGGCCGTCCACACTCACTGCACCCAAAGGGTGTCTCGCCAGCGCAAGTTCTCTGATGTTCAATAAGAGGTGAACTCTGATCAAAGGCTTGACCCCCTTCATTTCATTCATGGTTTCTCCCTTGTATGGATTTCCAGATGATCAATAAGGTAGGAACTACACTTGAAGGTTTTTCCACATTCTTTGCATTCAAAGGGTTTGACTCCACTGTAAGTTTTCTGATGCTGAACAAGGTGGGAGTTCCGACTAAAGGCCTTCCCACATTCGTAGGGTCTCTCTCCAGTGTGAATTCTATGATGTTTAATAAGGAGTGAACTCCTACTAAAAGATTTCCCACACTCATTACAATCATAAGGAGCCTCCCCTGTGCGGACTCTCTGATGCTCAAGAAGGTGCGAGTTACGACTGTAAGTTTCCCCACAGTCATTACATTCATATGGTCTCTCTTTGGTGTGAACTCGCTGATGTTCTATTAGATTTGAGCTCTGACTAAAGGCGTTCTCACATGCAGTACATTTCTAGGGTTTCTCCCGAGTGTGGATTCTCTGATGTCAAAGAAGACTTGAGCTCCGACCAAAAGCTTTTCCACATTCGTTACACATGTAAGGCATCTCTCCTGTATGAATTATCTGATGCTGGGTGAGGTGTGAGGTGCGCCGGAAGGTCTTCCCACACTCACTACATTCATAGGGTTTCTCTTCAGTATGTATTCTTTGATGCTGAAAAAGGTTTGAACTGTGGCCAAAGGCTTTTCCACATTCATGACACTCATAAGGTTTCTCTTGTCTGTGGATTTTTTCATGCTGAGCAAGGTAAGAGTTCCGCCTGAATAATTTTCCACATATGTTACACACTGGAGATTTCAGTAAGAGTTTGTGGCTGTTGGATAAGGTTTGCGATATTACCAAAGTTTTGTCCATATTCACAGGCTCCCTCTCATTTTTGTTCACATTCATATCCTTCATGCAGTCGTATCCCCACTTCAAGAGTTTTCTGCTTTATAATTAACTGATCCTCAATCCAGTTCTCACCATCTGACAGAAAGTATAAAAAAAGATAAATGTAACAAGAAAAACTCCTGGTGGAAAACTGGATCATCAAAGAATTCCACAAGTAACTGATTCAAAAAAGTATGAAAAATGGCCCTGCCATATAGGGAAAAGATGGATACAAGTTGAGCAAATTGGGGGAAAGTGGTGGGGAAGCTGAAGTTAGGATTTATATATGAAGGAGCTAACCAGACAGATACACTGGGATCAGCAGAAAAGGAAAGCAGAGTTTGAGGGAAGTGGGATCATTTCAGAACATAGGAAGGGTGATGGGGACTAGGTGTGGGGAGTGGCAGGGACTGAAGAGGATAAGCAGAAGAGAACCTCACCCCAGAGGTTCTGTCTACACGGTACCCTGGCCACATGGATTGTCTCTGCTGTAATGGAAGACTCCTTCACATAATCGGACACCAAGACATTCCTCACTCCTGTGGAGAATCTCTCTCTACACATAGATGCTCACATGCTCACTCACAAACAGAGACACACTCAGACGTCACATGCACCTTTATAATAGTGCAAATCGAGAGGATCTGATAAAGCAGAGGGGAGGGAAGAATAAAAGGAAAAGTTGTTTAAAATATAAAGCACGGGGGGGCCGGCCCGGTGGCGCAGCGGTTAAGTTCGCACGTTCCGCTTCTCGGCGGTCCAGGGTTCGCTGGTTCGGATCCCGGGTGCAGACATGGCACTGCTTGGCAGCCATGCTGTGGTAGGTGTCCCACGTATAAACTAGAGGAAGATGGGCACGGATGTTAGCTCAGAGCCAGGCTTCCTCAGCAAAAAGAGGAGGACTGGCAGTAGTTAGCTGAGGGCTAATCTTCCTCCAAAAAAAAATATATATATATATATAAAGCACGGGGTAGAGAGAAATATTTCCAAATCGATTTCAACTCTCAGAGAATATTAAAACAAATTCTAGGCACCAGCCCAGTGGTGTAGCAGTTAAGTTCATGTACTCTGTTTCAGTGGCCTGGGGTTCGCCAGTTTAGATCCCAGGTGCAGACCTACGTACCATTTATCAAGCCATGCTGTGGCAGGTGTCCCACATATAAAGCAGAGGAAGATGGGCACAGATGTTCGCTCAGGGCCAATCTTCCTCAGCAAAAAGAGGAGGTTTGGTGGCAGATGTTAGCTCAGGGCTAATCTTCTTCTTCTTCAAAGAAAATACAAATTCTGGGGCCAGCCGCAGTGGCCTAGTGGTTAAGTTCAGCGTGCTGTGCCTCAGTGGCCCAGGTTCAGCTCCAAAGCACAGAACTACAACACTCTGTTAGTGGTCATGCTGTGCTGGTGGCCCACATACTGAAAAATAGAGGAAGATAGGCACAGATGTTAGCTCAGGGTGAATCTTCCTCTGCAAAAAAAAAAAAAATAAAATTCTGCATCCTAGCTGCATCTAAGGGAGACATGATAGAAAAACATCTCCTGTTTACTTTGACACATTTCTCCTCTCATTTATACTTACTAGATATGGCTTACTGAAGCTAGAAAGATTGTTTTGCAGTGATATTAGAGAAAGTAGGTCCTCTGCTTAGAGGGATCTTTCTGGAAGAAAGGGGTGGTGAGGAATACCCAATGCAGCATTTCCATCAGCAGTGAAAGCCTGAAACACGCACAGCCCTGATTTTACTAGGAAATGTTATTGCTTTTAAGGGATTTAGTAATTATTTGTGATATCATCACAGAACCATATTTATACTTGTTCTCCACCTCCAGATATGCCTTCATCTTCTGTAGGTTGAATTTGGATATTGGGGTTTTTTTTCCTGTGATGAAAACTTTTAATATCTACTCTCTTAGCAACTATCAAATATACAATATATTATTGCTAAATATAGTTACCATGCTATATATTACATCCCCAGGGCTTAATTATTTTATAACTAGAAATTTGTACCTTTTGACCACCTTCACCCAATTCACCCACCCTCTACGCCTCACCTCTGGCAACTACCAATCTGTTCTCTGTATCCATAAATTCAGTTTTGTTTTTGTTTTTGTTTTTTTTAGATTCCAGATATAAGTGAGATCATACAGTACCTGTCTTTCTGTTTGAGTTATTTCATTTAGCATAATGCCCTCAAGGTCCATCCATGTTGTTGCAAATGGCAAAACTTCCTTCTTTTTTATGGCTGAATAATATTCCATTGTGTATAGATACCACATCTTCTTTATCTATTCATCCATTAGATTGCTTCCATGTCTTGGCTATTGTGAATAATGCTGCTGTGAACATGGAGGTGCAGATATCTTTACAAGATAGTAATTTCATTTCCTCTGGATAAATACCCAGAAGCAGGATTGCTGGATCATATGGTAGTTCTATTTCTAATTTTTTGAGGAACCTCCCTACTGTTTTCCATAGTGGCTGCACCAATTTACATTCTCACCACCAGTGCACAAGCATTCCCTTTTCTCCATATCCTCGCCAACACACGTATTTCTTGTCTTTTTGATGACAGCCATTCTAACAGATGTGAGAGGATTACTGGTTTCGTGTTTTTACATCCCCATGCACATGTGTTTACCTGATGTGTTAGACAGACTGCAAGCTCCTGGAGAGCAGGGACTAGGTCTAACAAGCTAGGTACTCAAAGACTGATAAAGACATTAATCAGGTCTAAATGCTAGCTAGGCAGGCCAAATCTTTTTAGCAAGATACCATAATGAACTCAGGTCACCCACTGATACCTAGAACAGCACAATCCAATAGAACTTTCTGTGGTTATGGAAATGTTCCACATCTGCCCTACCCAACACAGTAGCAAACAGCCACATGTGGCTACTGAGCACTTGATATGTGGCTAGCGCAACTGAGGAGCTGAACTTTTAATTGCATTTAATTTAATCCAATTCAATTTATTAGCTGCTTGTGGCTAATGGCTATCTTATTGGACAGCACAACTCTAGAGCTTTCTAATTTGCCAGATCTGTCCCACAGGGCTTGGAGCAGCTAAAGTGAGAAGCCCTTCAAAACCAGATTCATTAAATAAGATGAAACACCAGAAAGAGCAGATAACAGACAGAGTCTCCATCGGCTCATGTACAAGTGAGAGCGGTACCCTGGCATGCCTCCACAGGACTTGGATTTGGAATTCTTCATAAAGCAGTAGGTGTGCCTTCTGTACTCGGCTTAGGCAAATATTAAAATGAGCGTTTCTTCTATCTCCCTGGCCTGGCCCCTACCTGTCTTTCCAGCCTCCTTCTGATCTTCTCCCCTACAAAGCCTTTTCTACTGTCTGTTGAACCACTCTATTCATTCTCTCCCACAACATGTGAAGGCTTAGATGTTCTAGAAGATGTGCCTTTTATCTGGCCCACTGCCAGAGATTTAACAGGCCGCCTGACAAATTCAAGAATGTAAATCCTACTGCTCTCAGGCCTGTTCAGCATCACCTTCTCCATGAAGCTGAAGGTGACCCTTCTATAGCTCCTGTAAGACTTCTCATCTTTAAGAGTCCTATGACACTTCACTCATTCAGTACATTTCACTGAACGCCAACATGCCAGGTACAGTTCCAGGCTCTGAGATACATCAGTGAGCAAAACAAAAATCCTGCCCTCTAAGGCCTTTCATTTTAGTAGGGCAGATGGATAATAGACTGTGTTAATTACATACTATCAGAAGGTGACAAACATGCTATAGAGCAAACAAGGATTAGAGTGCCCAGGGCAGGGAGCGGGCAGAAGGGGTGCAATTTTAAACACCATGGTCAAAGAAGGATGAAGAAAATGACATTTAAGCAGACTTGAAGGAGATAAGGGTATCTGGGAAAGAGCATTACACACAGAACTAGCAAGTGCTAAGGCCCTGGGCGTTCAAGGAGGCAAGTGTAATTGGAGCAGAACGAGCAAAGGGGAGAGTAGTAAGAAATGAGATCAGAGACATAAGAAGGGGATCAGAGAACACACGACCTTGTAGGCTGCTATAAGAGGTCTGCTTTTACCAAGTGAGATGGGAAGCCACTGGAGGGTTTTGACCAGAAGACAAGATCTGACATTTTAACAGGATCACGCTGGCTGCTAGTGGGTAGAGCCTGTAGGGAGCAACGGGAGAAGCAGGACGACTAGCCAGGAAGCAAGTGCAACAATCCAGGTGAGAGTTGATCGTGACCTGGACCAAGATGGTGGCAGCGGAGGTAGTAAGAAGTACTTGGATTCGGAAAAAAATGTTGATGGTCGCATCTACTGATGGATATGGATATGAATATGAGAGAGACAAAGGTTTCTCTCTGGCTTGAGTAGCTGGAGGGATTATGTTCCCATCTACTGAGATGGGGGATATTTGTAAACCAGCTGCAGCATCTCCAATAATCTAAAAGACATTTCCACATGGCTCTCATACCAGTCTCTTGAGATCAACATGTCCAAACCTGCTCCTCCTTTTGTTGTATGAGTATTTGGTATAATATTCTTGCAACTCTCCTGTAACTTTAACATTTTTCAAAATAAAGGGCGGGGAGGCGACAACAAGCAGTGAGTCCCTTCTCTGCCCCCACACATATGCACTCAGTAAACAAGTACTATTGCTTCTAGTACAACAGACTTCTTGCTTTTGTCCCTGCCTTCCTGTTATCACTGTTAATGTCCTAAAGTCAGATCCTAATCTCCTTTCACTTCCTGCATCACACTAAACAAATCAGATTCTCTTCCTTAATATACAATGCTCAGCTGCTAGCCTCCTGTTAAAGAAAGCTAATATACCTCAATATCTGCCAAATAAAATCTGGACTCTTCGGCCTGCACTCATTTGCCACAATCTTACTCCACTCTACCTTTTCAGTCTCATCCTCTATCACATTTTCTCCATGCTCCAGTTAATTTGAACTGTTTCCTGACCATTATATCCCCAGGCATTTCCTTCTCCCTCCACCTCGGAACAACCTCCCTTCCAACTTCACCTATCGAAACCCTATTCACCCTTCAAGGTCCAGCTCAAAGGCAGCCTCCTCCCTGAAACCTAACCCTGCTCCAATCCCAAGCCAGAAGTGATCTCTTTCCTTTGAATCTCTAAAGGATACAGTTCCTGCCTCCCTCCTGGCACTTAATCACATTGTCTTCGGTCCTCTCCTTATAAATATTTTTAGTTTCGTGTGTGTATTCTCTTCGATTTATATTGAAAGCATCTCTAGAGTAAAAAATGTCTTCCATTTTTCTCCAACCCCAGTACTATGCAAAGAACTCTGCACACATTAGGTGCTTTAAAATGCTCCTGATTATTTCCCAGCAATCCATTAAAAGGAGGTTCTACTCCATTGAGAGAAGAATCTATAAATCACTGGGGGTCCCAAATAGACCATTTATAAAGAGTCTTTAGGACTGAGACTCAAATAGAATTTAGAGAGGTATATCTCCTCATGGGTCTGAGCCACTTATAAAAGAAATATCAAAAACTTGGATCCAAACTCTGGCAAATGGCAGGACCCCCTGCAATGCCTCAGCAGACAGGGGCCAGTCTGAGACACAGCTGGAGAAGCAGAAGAAGAGAGCAGCTGCCTTCTAAAGTAACAGGCAAATGAAATGTGTCCCTGTGGACGAAGGTTTAAAAAAAAAAGTTTCTTCATTGATCTGCTTCTAATTTAAAAGGAGGGGGAAATTTATGCAGTTCTTCAAGTAGTTTAACTACAAAGCTGTGTGATCCCAAGTGCATTTACTTCTAATAGCAGAAGAAATGAGCAATGCTTCCTGTACTGGGTCAAATAGTGCCCCCAAAATTCATATCCACCTGGAACCTCAGAATGTGACCTTATTTGGAAATAAGGTCTTTGCAGAGGTAATTAGTTAAGGTGAGGTCATAGTGGATTAGGGTGGGCCTTAAGTTCAATGACTGGTATCTTTATGAGGGAAAAGAAAGGAAGATTCAGACACAGAAACACACGGGGAAGAAGGCCACGTAATAATAGACGCAGAGACTGCAGTGATGCAGCTACAAGCCAAGGACCACCAAGGATTGCTGGGAGCCACCAGGAGCTAGGAAGAGTCAAGCAAGGATTCTTCCCCAGAGCCTTCAGAGGAAGCGTGGCCCTCTTGGACTGTGAGAGAATACAGCTGTTGTTTTGAGACATGCAGTCGTGGTGATTTGTCACAGCAGCCCTAGGAAACTAACAGACTTCCTATTTGATCTAACCAATCAACAAACACATATACTACCTACTATGTGCAAGATACTGGCAAAGAGATTAAAACAGTGCTTCAAAGCACAATTAGGAATGACAACCCCTACCTCGGTGACTTGGGGATGGCACCCTCAAGGAATGACGTTGAGCTGGGTCTTGAACTTTGATCAAGATCAACAAGGTAGAGTATTCCAGACAAAAATAATAGCATATGCTAAGGCTCAGAATCATAAAAGGGAATACTAAGTTTAAGGAGTAGTGAAAAAACTTCAGTCTGACTGAAATGTATGCTATGCGTGGGCAGGAAGCAGGAGATGTGGCAGAAAAATAGAGGAGAGCCAGATAATGAAGAGACATATAAGCCACACTCAGGAATTGGGCTTTATTCTACAGGTGGAGAATAATATCACCAAATCTGTTTCCCAGGAAGTTCATCTGGCAGTAGTAGGGAGGACAATGTAGAGTGTCAACAATGTGATGTGTCAACAATCCAAGAAAAATATGGGCATAACCTGAGGATGCGGCAGTGACAGGCAACAGAATCAGTCCTTTCTGAAGAAAAACTGACAGGATTTGGTGGCTGACCGAATAGAGAGAGGAGAATAGTAGAGGATAACTCCAGGTTTTCCAGCTTGGGAAAACCAGTTACTAAAATTAACCAAGGTGGTCATTAGAAGGTAGGGAGGTGGGGGATGGCAGAAAAGGATGAGTGCAGAAGTGCACCTATGGGGCCAGCCCCAGTGGCCTAGTGTTAAGTTTGGTACACTACATTTAGGCAGCCCGGGTTTGGTTCCTGGGCATGGACCTACACCACTCATCAGCAGCCATGCTGTGGCTGTGGCTCACATACAAAAAGAGGAAGATTGACAACAGACATTAGCTCAGGGCAAATCTTCCTCAGCAAAAAAAAGAAAAAAAAAGATGTATACCTATGAATACCTGGTATTCAGGAGTCAGCTGGAAGCAAGAGAAGCATATAGTAGTAACTAAAGGCATGGAAGGGGATAGGATCACCCACAGAAGTGAGAAGAGAAGAGGGCTGAGAACAGCCTTGGGGAAAATCATTGTTTAAGAAACAGATGGAGGAACAGGAGTGGGAAAGGCCCTGAGGAAGCAAGAGGCAGACCAGGAGAAAATGGTGCTTCCAAAACCAAAGAACAAGAGTTGCAACGAAGAGTGATCACATCAACAAAAAAACACTAAGGGGTCAAAAAAATTAGGGCTGAAAAAATGTGTCCAGTGGATTCCTTAGTTAAGCCACTGCCAACTTGGATATAATCAGTTTTGATGGACCAAAAATAGTGCCCTGCACTGAGAAGTGAATGCCAATTCCAAAGATAACAGCAACCGGTGAAGATTTTTTTCTAAAGAGGTATGACAGTGAAGGGAACAAAGGTGATTGTACCCAACTTCGCCCTGATGCTCCATCAGCCACCAGGTCCTGTAGGTTTACATGTAAATGTCTCTTGCATCTGTTAGTTTCCTTCCTCACAGCCCCAAGTCTGTTTCAGAAGCTTCATGGAGGATGGTGTCCTGCAGTGAATATTCAAGCATGGGATGCTGGGATGTGTGGTGTTTGGAGAGGCAGGGAATGGAGGAGACAGCAATGCATGTGAGAAAAAGGACACACAGGCACAACGGTGGGTAGTGCAGTGTCTTCAGCATTACCTTGTGCAGACACACTCATCTCACTGTGTTTGTCCTGGGGAACACTGAAGTTAAGACTTTAAAGTTGGGTTGAGGCCACACTGCAGAAGACCCTAAGTGCCAGGTATAGAGTATGGACTGAATGCAGTGGGCACTGTGAACTAACATGAATAAATGAGTGTTTTAGGAAAGTGAATACGGGCAGTTGGCCTCTTAGAAAGACTAGCAGCAGAAAGCCTTGGTAAGGATCTATCTCCTCTTATCTAAAACCTGATTCCTTTCTTACTTGAAATTCTTTGCAGGCCAAACTCATGACTTTCTAAAGCTTCCTGGGCCAATACCCAATCCACAAGGATCTCCTCTTGCGAACTTCTACATTGTTTATCGTCCTGAAGCCGCTCATAGTTAACTATTCTAACTCAACTCTAAGCTTGTGGATGTGTAAAGGTTAGGTTTTCCTTCAACTTAATCTCAGCACCTCATAATAATAACTCAATAAATACTTGTTGAGTTAAAAATTAGCCTGAAAACAGAATTATAAGGCTAACTGTGTAAAAGAAAATCTCCCCAAACATAAGCCACCTCAATATACATGATGTGGATTATCTAAACCTTTGTCCCCAATTAAATAATCCAAAGTTCATTTTTTTAATGGCCAGACATATACTAGATAATAGTGGGATGGCAGATTGAAATAAGAATGTTGATATTTATAGTTTAACCTCATTTTCCATCAGCAGGTGGCTGGCTTGTCCGTCATACTCCATAGGCGAGGCACCCTCTTGGAGTTTATACCTTGGGTGGTACCTTCGCTAATGATGAAAGACAGTTTAGGTAGAGTAAGGGGAGGAGCCCACTCTTCCTGTTATTTGGGGTATGGGACATACTTGGCCTGGTTCATTCATTTATTGATTCACACAACACTTACAGAGCTTCCCCACAGGCCAGCAAGCTGGCAGGTGCTGGAATGACAGATCCTCAAGACTATGTGCCCTGATAGTGCTGCTGCAGGTTTGCTCCACAGTCAGAGAGGAAACATTCGTTACAGGCTTTAATTACACGTAATAGAGCTTCAGATGATAAAAAATAATCAGTATTCTTACACCAGGACAATTCTAAGCATAAGGTTAATCGTGTCCATCTGTTCTGAGGCCGCGGTTGGAAGGACAAAGTTTAGACAAAGATAAGCCAGCTAGGGCAGCTCCTCACCCTTGCTATTTCGAAGCTCCTGCTCAGGGGATGGATACAGGGACTCCGGGGACATCTGCTCAAGCAGCTTCTCCATGGGATGGGTCCAATCCCTGCTGCCACTCCAAAGCCAAGATCTTCTCTAAAAATTCTTCAGAACACGCCCCAAGGGTCAGAGCAGTCACTTCAGGAAAGGATGGGAGAAGGGGACAGGTATAGGGCAACGGTAGGTAAAGTTTTCCCAAGAAAGGCTCCCAACCCAGGAGAAGGTATTGATGTGGATTAAGGCTGCCCCAGCTAGAGAAGCCCAAGGTGACCTGGCCTACATGCCAAACTATATGACCCAGTGGACTTTTTTTATGGTATGAATTAGGACCGCCCCAGGGAGAGAAGCCCAGGGCATCCTCACCTACATGCCGATCTATATGGCCAGATTCGTATCTAAAGTTATATGACCGCACAATAACCAGACCCCATCTGCACTGAAATCATTTAATGACTTTTTACATCATCTTTTCTTTTTTTCCAGTAAAAATAAGTCACGTACCCATGCCTTATAAAATTAGCCCTAACCCTCAACTCAGGGCAGCAGCAGGAGCTCTGACTGCCCGTGGGTCCTGTCCCCACGCACCAGCTCTGCCTGCCCATGGGTCCTGTCCCCATGCCAGCGGGGGCAGCAGCAGGAGCTCTGACTGCCCGTGGGTCCTGTCCCCACGCACCAGCCCTGCCTGCCCATGGGTCCTGTCCCCATGCCAGCGGGGGCAGCAGCAGCAGCTCTGCCTGCCCATGGGCTCTGTCCCCATGCCAGCGGGGGCAGCAGAAGCGGCGGCAGCAGAAGCTCTGACTGCCCATGGGTCCTGTCCCCATGCTATTCCACACTATTCTCTAAATAAAAGAGCACTACTGCCAGATCTTGAGAGTCTAAGAAATCTTTCTTTCGACTCCTCGGCTCACCGATCCCGCATCAGTATGAGCTTCATTCTCCAAGCAGGCGGGGCCCTGGGGGCGGGCAGCACCTGGGGGCGGCCTTTGGCCCGGGTCCCCGACCCGCACACCAAGCAGGTTCCTGCAGCCCCACCCCAACCCCACAGGAGTCCCGTCGGCCACAGTCGTCCGCTGCAGTCTGGGCTTCCCACAGCGACAACGCAACCCCTGCACCCTCCTCCCGCGCCCGGGGTCGCCGCGCCCGGACACTCACTTGTTCAGCCCGCTCCGCCCGCTCCGCCAAGGTCAACGACCCGGGCCTCCAGGAGGATGGCTGGAACCTCGGGTTCTCGGCGTGCACTTCCGGGTCCCATCTAGGCAGCTCGGAGGTCTAATTTTGATCGCAGGTTCTCTAGGGTCCAGAGCAGCGTGCGGATAGGGGGCTTCCTTCGGAGTTTGTCCTTCCCCAAGGAGGGATTGAGGGAGGATGGAACAGAATTCTCTATCTGTCCTTCACCGCCTAAGTGGACCTGGGAGCTAGTTTGTTTCCTTCCTCATCCCACTGCCCCCCGGACTCCTCTGCTCGACTCCTGCCTTTATTACCCATCCCCACCTCCCTTCTTCACGATAGCAGGCCAGGCTGACCCCTACTGGGGCAGAACTCCTTATCTATGCCCTGATTCCAGCCAGTCCCCCTCTCCCTGTGTCGCTTCAACTCAGCCCCTCCCAGGTTTGCCTGGAGTATATAAACAAGCAGGTGGAACATATTGGTACCAATTGACTGAAAGGAAGAAAAGCCTTACAGATAGGGTCAAGATCCAAACACCCTACTGCGCCTGGAGTACAGGTTTGCCAGGGGCATATTTGATTTAAGCAGGAAAAAAGTTAAAGAAATGATTTGTTCATGATAAGGGGAGTTTCCTGCTAAACTCAGAAATAACAGCTACCAATTATGGAGCACCTAAAATGACATTATCTCATTAATCCTCACAACAATCTCACGAAGTTGCTACTTTGTTACGATTTTACATGCCAGCCACTGCAGTTAGTAAGCAACTGGAGGTGGCATTTGAACCCTGGTCCATTCAAACCAGAGCCTGGCATCTAATCTCACCCAGAAAGGATAATGGAGGAAGACTGGGTGGAGATTTGCAATATAAGCAACTGTGGAAAAGAAAGAAAGGCAGACAGATGCTTGTATTTATGCCCAAGCTGTAAACTTATAAACATGAATGAAATACAAATATAAGAGTCTAGCCATTTCTAAGAGTGGAGAGAGTGGACAGGACGTGTCAGCAAAATAAAAAATTGCAATACGTATTTTCTTGTTGATTTGTACAGGGCACCATCTGTTTGAAATCATTCTTACAGTCTTGGATGAAACATTGGTTCCCCTCATGCACTTGTGTTTTGCAGGGAGTGTAAGATGTGATGCCATATGATACAAATGTTAGAAGAAAAACAAGAGAGATGTCAGATGTCAGAGATGACTCCTGCAATGGAGTGCCTTTCAGGAATTATAGTCTTGGATGTCATTGCTTTGACTACTCTAATCTGTTTTAGTCTTCTTTACTCAATTGGTGGTTTAATCCATTTGATTAGGTTAACTGTATCCACTGGCTAGGGCTGAATATCGTAGTGCCTGGCACTTGTATTACTGAACGAAAGAAAGAACAGATGAGGTTACATTTTTAGATGTGGGAATTCCATGGTGCCTTGCTGAAACCCCAGGGGCCTCTGTCCAACTTCATTCTTAAACTCCTCAGTTATTCACATACTATTTCCCAGAGTGAGGCATTTCTCCACAGAGCTCATTGATTGACAACCTTGAAAATACCATACCCTCTCATCTGTAGGCCTCCTAACATGCTCTCTCTTTTGCCTGAAATACTGTCCCTGCTACTTTTCCAGTGTTCCCCATCTCTCCAGTGTACCTCTATCCACTCTTTGGCTCAAGCCAAAAACCTAGCAATCAAACTTCATTTTCCCATTACCCGCTTTGCTCCACTGCTATAACATAGCTAAAGGTGACAGTAAATCTTAGTAAGGGCACATGTCCATCAGCAAGTTCTAGTTGGCAGAAAAAATCAAGTGCTCATTTGGGCATTGAAAAATGGAAATGTCAATCTAGTGGCGGGAGTCGGGGTATCTTGTCAGGAGACAGAAATTTGGGAGCTTTGACCTGTGGCCTGCCATTGTCAAAACTGTCTAAGCGTGCTTCAAGGCAGAGAGTCTCTGACTAGCTCTCAAAAGATATTGGGTTTTTTCCTATTATCCCAGAGAGCTCTAGGATCAGTTGCAAACTGATAATAGTAAATCACAGGGACTGTAACAGGGAAGAGCTCCAGGAAAACGTCTCTGGGTTCTGGGATGTGTCTAATACCAACATCATGATGATGGAAAGCTTTGGAGTCAAACAGACCTGAGTTTGAGCTACTGACTTGCTGCGTGACTCTAACAGGTTCTTTAACCTCCTCTGTAAAATGGAGCTGGTTCCCTTGCAGAGGTGTTGTGAGGGTTAAGTTTGAACATGTACACACATGTGTAGGTAGGTGGACAGAAAAAAGATGGATAAAATTAGGTGTCCTGCAACTATCAGATTTCTTCTCTTCCCTCACCCAATCTTCAAGACTAAAAAAACCAAGAACACAAACTCCTATTATATTGGATCAAATACCAGCAAGCTAAAGTTACTTACCTTCAAAGACTTTTGGTCTCCCATTTTTAAAAATGAGTTTTATTTCATTTATTAAGAAAACACATTCTGCCTAGTTCTACAGAAACCTTAAAGTATTTCCTCTTATTTCATGTGCCAACAGCATCCCAACTGAATAACCCTTTAAATCTTAAACATTCAGACTTTGTTCCAGAGGTCTGTAGAAGAGTAAGCTTTATATCAGTATGAAACAGAGTGATCCACTTTTGTTGTGAAGCAGGTTTCTGGAAGGAACTGAGTTGCAGCCAGGAAGGCGATTCCAAGATTCCAAAATGCTTCTGACTGAGGCCTTCAGATTTTATTTGAAACAGATTCTCAGAGTATCAAACACACCTTTATTCAAGTGGAAGTACAAAAGCACATTCCTAAACCAAATGCATATATTTGATTTTTACATTTTCTGTTATTTAGGGATTAATCTGTTTCATAATCACTGAAGGTGACTATTGGTCTCCATACGTAAGGGTATACACGTTCATAGACAGGAAAAATAAACATGCACTTTTCATTTGCTTTTACATTTAAATCAATTCATTTAGTTCCCTACATTGCCCTGATGAGATCCTATGCTTGCTGACAGCTAAGAGGTAAAATATAGTGGCAGAACTATGCTAGAGGTTAGCCATAAGAGGCTTATAGAGTGAGCAATAAATTTTTATATATTTGTTTAAGATCCCTAGTAAATATTATAACATCTGAACTATGAAGGCCTCAATTGCTGGAATGACAACTAGAATTTTAAATAACAATTGTCTTATTCACAAAATGTTATGAAGTTTAGGATGGAAAAATATAGTAAAATGCTTTGACATCATCTACAGAATCATGAACTCTTGCTGGGTGTTGTGACAGTGACCCTGATCTCTGAAGCCAACATTTGTGATCACTTTTATCAATCAAAAAAACCCATGTTCTTTTACATGGCCTGTAGACTCTAGTAAAACACATAGAAAAAAATAGGCGATGATGAATAAGCAATTGTACACAAAGCCCCCAAACCTCACATACTGTCTTGGATTGATGAGGGGACACTGGGGGTGGAAATCCAAACAGGTAAAGAAGTAATTGTAGTGGTTAAAACTTTACCAGAAACTGACCTGTCACTCTCTTGAAACATTCTCTGTAGAAATTTTACACAACAGCAATACCTTTGTTGGAAGGCTGCAATCCCTTATGAAGCTCTTTGATTTTTCACTGTATGTTCTTATGTTTTGCCCTATCAAAAGCATACCTGAGCATTTTGCTGGCTTTCAATGGAAGTAAAGGCATACCTCATTTTATTGCGCTTCACAGATACTGTGTTTTTTTACAGGACCCTCCAGCAGCAAAAAGATTATGACTCGCTGAAGATTCAGACGGTTAGCATTTTTTAGCAATAAATTATTTTTTAATTATGGCATATACATTGTTTTTTCAGACAAAATGCTATTATGGCACACTTAATAGACTACTGTGTAGTGTAAACATAACTTTTAATATGCACTGGGAAACCAAAAAATTCATGACTCCCTTCATTGCAATATTTGCTTTATTGCAGTGGTCTGGAACCAAACCTGCAATATGTCTGAGGTATGCCTGTATATAAAATTCTAAATTTAGATGTGCAGAATAGGCGCTGAATGAATGTAGCTAGGCCACCAGGAGTCTTCTTGACTCCCTGATGTCTTTCTCATCTCTTTTAGAGGGCTGTGGATGCAGACAAAGCAGCTAAGAACTTGGGCATCACAAGAAATGTTTAGCTGCCTGCCACAAACTCAGGGGAGACAGAATCCCTCATATTCATGAATGGACAGGATGTGGAAATCCAATTCTTTTAAAGGAAGATGCTTCACTTTAGGAAAGAAGACACCAGAACAGCAACCTCAAGTAAGGGTGGCATACCTGCTGGTGAAAAGCTTAAAACTAGGAAACCATCATTTGAAGGTGCTTAAAGGAATGTAGAAATCAACAGGAACTCAAGTGTTGTGGCTAGAAAGGAATAGGAAGTAACGTCCTGAGAAATGAGCAGGCTTAAGAGTCTGTTTTGGAGAGAACTTAGGCTGAAAATAGCAAGAAAAACCTAAATCAGCTACTTTCCAGAAGTTGCTATGTTTTAACATTGGTGTATTAATGATATCTTAGGGAAGCTGTGAACAATAAGAACAAATTTCAGGAAAAATAAAAATGTTTATAGGCCATATTAAAAAGAGCTTAGATGAGTTTCATAAATAAAGTACACATACCTACTTACACCTATTGTGTTAAATAAAAGAATGCCATGAGAAACAAAACTGCGTTCACCACATCACTCCTCAGACTAGATTCTTCTGCAATGACAAAGATTGAGACTATATATTAACGATTTCATACACAAATAATCAACAATTTTCTCTCCAATATTTTGATGTTGAGTAAAGCCTGAAATATGGCAGTAAATTTTTCCATTTGCATTACATAAGGTTCTTGTTTGGTGTGGATATTCTGATGATGAGAAAGACGTGAACTCCAACTGAAAGACTGATCATATTTACTATACTCAAATGACTTCTGTCGGGTATGGATTCTTTGATGTTGAATGATGGTTGGAATATGACTGAATCTTCCCACACACATACACATTCATTACATTCATAGGCTTTCTGCATGGAATGAATTTGATGCTGAACAAGGTAGTTTCTTTGACTGAAGGCTTTTTCACGTTCATTACAGTGATGGAATTTTATTCCAGTACGAATTCTGCAATGGTGACTAAGGTACGAAAATAGCATGAAGCATTTACCGCATTCGATATATTTGCAGGTTTTCTCATTGGTATGGGTTTGCAGGTGCTGATTAAGAGTTTAACACCAACTAATAGCTTTCCTACATTTGTCACATTCAGAAGGTTTCTCGCTGGTGTGAATTCTCTGATGTTGAATAAAGGTTGAGCTATGACTGAAAGACGTACCACATTCAGAACATGCATAATTTCTCCCTGCTGTGAACTCTTAGATGTTGAATGAGGCCTGAACTTGACTAAATGTCTTCCCATGTTCATTACATTCATAAGGATTCTCTTTGGTATGAATTCTTTGATGTTGAACAAGGTGTGCTCTCTGACTGAGGTTCTTTTCCCATGCGTCACAATCAAAGGCTTTTTCTGTGGCGAGGACTTCTTGTTGCAGGACAAGATCTGAGGTATGACTGAAACTTTCCTCGTAATCATCACACTCATAGGATTTCTCTTTCCTATGAATTTTGTGATGCTGAATAAGGCATGAGGTTTGACCGAAAGCTTTTCCACATTCATTACATTCATGTGGCTTCTCTCCTGTGTGAATTCTTTGATGTTGAATAAGATGGGAATTCAATCTGAAGTCTTTTCCACATTCATTACACGTATAGGGCTTTTCTCTGAGACGAACTCCTTGATGTTTAACAAAGGTCAGTCCACATTCATTGTATTCATAGGGTTTCTCTTCACAGTGGACCTTCTGATGTTCGACTAGGTATGAGGTATTATAGAAATCACTACCACATATAGTACACTTACAGGGCATCTCTCTGTGAATTCTCTGATGTTGAGTAAGATGTACACTACGACTGAAGACTCTTTCACAATTGCTACATTTGTAAGATTTTGCTCTAGTGTGAATCCTCCTATGCTGAATTATGTCTGAGCTCTGACTACAGGATTTATCAGATGCTTCACAGGATTTATCAGATGCTTCACATTTATAGGGTTTTTCTCTAGTGTGTATTCTTTTATGTCGACTAAGACTGGAGCTCTGACTGAAAGATTTTTCACATTCTTTACATTTGTAGGGTTTCTCTCTAGTATGAATTCTCTGATGTCGAGAAAGGGCTGAGCTCTGATGGAAGATTTTCTCACATGCATCACATTTATAGGATTTCTCAGTGGTAGGACTGCTCTCACATTTACTAAAGTGGGAGAGATCCATTAAGCTTTCCTTATATTCACTACTCTGAAAATCCTGTGTTAGATTTATTTGTTCATGTTTACCAGAAGCTGAATTCTGGGTGAGGTTCATGTCATACTTATCAATGTCATCAATATTCTGTATTCTAAGAACTCTCTGATCTGTATCAAGGGTTGAGTCCAGACTGAAGCTTTTTTCAGGTTCATCACATTCATTGTTCTTCTCACTGGTGAAGGTTTTCTTGCTGATTGTTATTTGCCTAAACTCTCTCTCCAGGAAAAGAAACTTCCTTAGGATTTCCTGAAGCCTTTCTAATCTGTCCTCAGGTTTATACACTTCTCTAGTCTCAGGAACTTGGGCAATATCCTTTTTGAGTCTTCCTACTCTCACTTTGTATGAAGGTACTTCTTCCAAAATTTTCTGCTTAGGAATCAACAGCTTGTTCTCTTCTCTGGTCTCTCCATCTGATTCAATACATAAATAGAAAATGCACATGTAATCTGTACCTATGCTTAGAAAAATAAAACTCAGAGAGAAGAAAACTAAATAATCTAGTATCTCCCAGGGTAACAGAAGTTTATTTACTCCGAAACACAGGCACAAAATCTCAACAGCAGATGTAACGGCATAAATAGGAGCAGTGAGGTAGGATCCAAGTGATTCACAGTGTGGTAGAAACAGAGGGCACGTTCAGCAGAGTAAGAAGATAACCAATTAAGGTGTTTCAAAGGAGATAATAGGCAAACAGTTCAAAAGAATTATGGACAAGCTACATGAACAGGGACCTAGTACAATTTGTGGGTAATAAGGGACCAAATAAATGCAAAGAGTTCATCAAAACTGAAGGGAGGAGCCAGCCCCATGGCCGAGTGGTTAAAGTTCCACGCACTCCACTTACAAGGCCTGGGTTCGCAGGTGCGGTTCCCAGGTGCGGACCTACTCCACTCACCAGCCATGCTGTGGTGGCATCCCACACACAAAGTGGAGGAAGATCAGCCCAGATGTTAACTCAGGGCTAATCCTCCTCAAGCAAAAAAAACGAGGAGGATCGGCACTGGATGTTACCTAAAGGTGAATCTTTCTCACAAAAACAACAAAAAACTGAAGGGAAAAGGAAAGAGCTCTCCATTCTGGGATACAGATAGAGCGCCTCATTCTGACTGCCAAAGCAGCTACAACTTGGCTGGAGAACTGGACTGTTCTTCCCTAAAATTTCCATCTGAATTGATTCTGCCTTACTCACCTGAGCAGCCATCTCTTAAGACTTCTCTATTCTTAGTTTCCAGATCAAAGACCTGTAGATCTTGTTCCAGCTGGGAGATCCCATCAGGCTTGAAAATCGGAAATCCTGCTCACAGAGAAGGAAATGGGATGTGGCAATTTATCCCGAGATACCACACTAGTCACTTTTTCTCTTAACTAATAGTTAATGGAGAGAGAATGTAATTCCTTAGAAGACATCAGGAAGGACTGGAGAGTGAGAAGGGCAAAGACTCTCTACAAGGAGCTCATACTTGTGCTCTAGAAAGAGGTGTATTAAGGTGCAAGCTGACGATTTTGGGGAGCAGAACTATTCATTTAAACACTACTCACACAAGGGAATTCGTGCATGAGTGTGTACCTGTCTTCATGGAAATTATCATTATTACTTTTCATCTGTTGCCTATAGATCAATCCTTATATTATACCTGGTCTACAACTATTAGACCTGGTCAAAATGGAGGTCATCAAAATATAACCGCTGGACTGGAGAAAGGTGAATAGTCAAAGCACCTGTTGTAAGGTGAGCTAAACTGCAGCAAAACAATCAGTGAAAACTGAAAAAATTTTCCAAGGACCAATCTCAAGAAACAATTTGTTTCAGCGCACATGAGGAAACAAAGAATAACATGACACATTCTTACCCATTAGGAGTTTACACTCTTGTTTATTCAACAAACAGTTATGGGGTGTCTCATATATGCAAAGTATGTTGGGAACAAAGAGCCCAAGCAGATAAGATCCACCCCCTCAAGGACCTTACATTCTAACTGCAGAGACAGATATAAACAACTAACTATAACATGACATAGTGAGGAAAGTGCATCTTCACACAAAATGGTCTTTCCCTGGCTTGCATAATGGACTGGTAGAATCTAATCTCTTTCAAAACAAAAGCAAGAGACAGTCTGCTTCTGAGGGGGCAGAAACACAGCATCAAAGGGGCAGTTTTACATGTTCAGAAAGTTCCTAGTAGCACACATACAAGGTCTAGCTCAAGCCCCTCATCTCCAGAAGCTTCTCCTTCTACTTACTAAATGTCTACAAAATTTATTGTTTGTTCCTCTTATCCTGACATGTCACAATATAATGAAGTTTATAGATTTTTTTTTAATTGGTTTCAGGTATTATCATCCCAACTTGATGTATAAACTCTTTGCTAGTATGGACTGTGTATCTAGCATCATGCACTTCTTTTGATTCATTTACTTAAGAACTACGCATTGAGTGCCAATTTTGTGCCCAAGGGTCAACATATAACAGATAACCAATGTTTTTAAAAGGGCATTGGGCCTGGAGAATATGATAAACCAACAGCTCCCCTCTTGGGATTCCATCTGAGAGCCTATGAGCAGGGAGATCAGAACAGACATAAGAAAGGCATTTACTGTGTTTCCGAATTCCTGCTGGGCAATAACAGAGTCAATTCTCCTTTTGGACACTTAGTTAAGATTCTCCATCTCAAATGAAATAGTTCTGCAAGTTTAAAAAAAAAAATTAATGTGGTACGAGGCAGCAACTACTCTGCTCAGAATTCTGTTAACATAATTTGCAACTTTCAACCTTGAAATATTTATTAAGGTGTTTCTAAGTATTTGATAACTGAGACAAATTTTGGTTATTTACTCTATATCTACACTTAAATCATGTATGCACAACAGAAAAGATCGCCTTCATGTGGGATGAAGGGTTTGATTTTAGACTTGTGTTTAAGGTAATGTAGGAAGGTATAAGAGAAAATGCTGGGGCTGGCCCAGCGGCGCAGCAAAGTTCGCATGTTCCGCTTCAGCGGCCCAGGGTTCACTGGTTCAGATCCCGAGTGTGGACCTACACACCCCTGGTCAAGCCATGCTGTGGCAGGCATCCCACATATAAAGTAGAAGAGGATGGGCACGGATGTTAGCTCAGGACCAGTCTTCCTCAGCAAAAAGAGGAGGATCAGTGGTGGATGTTAGCTCAGGGCTAATCTTCCTCAAAAAAAAAAAAAGAGAAAGAAAATGCCTAGCAGGCAGTTAGAGATACAAGACAGCAGTTTAGAAAAGAGAATAAAGTTCGAGATAGAGACTTAAAATCATTTGTAGCATCAGTATCAAACTATTAAGCTAAGGTTTACTAAACGTTTGGTAGGTGCAAAGTACCATGCCAAGCGCTTTACAAGCTTTCATTCACTTAATACTCAGCATAACTTTATGAGGTAGGAACTATTATTCTACCCATTTTACAAATGGGAAAACTAAGATTCAGAGAGTTTAAGTAACTTGCCCAAAGTCATAATAACTGGTGAAACTAGGGCTCAAACCCAGACACTCATTTCAGAACCTGGCTTACCTGGCTTTTAAATAATCTATTAGTAAAAAATGATTGTGAATAAAATCCATCCCTCCCTCCAAAATATGTACAGAAAGAAAACAGAAAACAATGGAGTAAAAGGTAAAAATAATAAAAAGAACGGAGAAATAGTGATTAGAACATGGAGAGCCAGGATCCAACAGATTTGGAATCATGGATGTTTTAATTCGAAGGGATCTAAAGATCACTTTGTGTCAAAGAAACGGAAATCTCTCTATAATAAAGATCCAAATCCCTAGGCAACAGTCTGAGCAATATTCAATTTGAGGAAATTCCACTATAAAGAAATAATTTGAACATTCTCCTGAAATTTGTTTCTATTTAAAAATCTGGTCTAAAAGAGAACAGTTCAGGGATTACTGGGGGGAGGTGGCTGGGGGGTGAGCAGAGGGGATGAAAGGGAGCACTTATATGGTGACAGACAAGTAATAATGTACAACTGAAATTTCACAATGTTGTAAACGATGATAAACTCAATTTAAAAAGAGGGGAAAAAAGGGAGATAGGATAAATGGACCCAAACAATTGCATTCTTTATACATTTCAAATAAAGTGGTACAATATTAACTCCAAAAAAGAAAAAAAAAATCTGATCTATACCTCCTATCACTTGCTGCCTTTCCAAAGAAACATTTAAGTAACTATTATGAGCCAGGTAGTTATATACATAATCTAATTTAATCCTTGGCACTACCCAGAAAGGTCAACATTATTTTTCTTGTTTTATAGATGAAGAAAATGAGTGTCACTTTAAATAATTTGCTCAATGTATCACCACCAGTAAGTGGAACCCAAGTCTGACTCCACAGTTTATATTCTTTCCAATCTATCACACAAAGCATTAAGGCAGGTTTTCTTGCCTTTGGCCTAAATGCCTTTTTCCTAAATTTAAGCCAAAACTCCATGCTTTCAAAATATGCATGTGCTTTAAATTTTTCCTATCTAAAATTACATATTAAAACCTTTTGATTTTTTAATTTAAACCTTGACAGTTTTCTAATTATATTTTATTTTTTAACTTCATCTAGTCTTTAAAAATAACATTTAAAATTTACGTCATCATTTGGTTTCTGGCCTGTACCAAAGTTGTACTAAGATTTTAGCCATCTGGAAGCATCATGCCTTTCTTCCTGGTCCTTAATGAATACACAAACAAAATCTCTCCTTAGCAATATCATTCTTCTGTAGATACCTATTATGGTGGAATGCATCCCTAGACAATTTTACTGCTTCTTGAATGCATACTTTTTCTGCTCCTAAACTGTATAAGCTTATGCCTGTCTGTCCGATTTATCATGGCTATTTTTAATTGTCATCAGAGTACAGAGCCATAAAAATGTAAAAAACACCACAGATGGTTAGACTAATTGTCCTAAGGCACAAAGCAGTGAAAAAGAGCATGTGCTTCAGAGTCAGATCTGAGTCCCAAGCCTAACTCCAACGCTGAGTGGATCACTTAACTTCTCTGAGCCTCAGTTTCCTCAGGTATAAAATAGAATAATACCTGCTCACAGGGTAATGGTAAGGATTACATGAGATATCTATAGCACCTAGTAACATACTGGCTGCTCAATAAACAGTAAATAGCTATGGCAGTAAAAGACATTCTAGATAAAGTCATTTTTGTCTTCAGGACATCAACTCCAAAGAGCAAGAGCTATGTGCCAAATATTCCTGATTTATCAACTCACTTATCACCAATTAGAATTTTGATAAACATGTTTCTAATGCTGTCACCTAACAGGGCACCTGCCACACTGTTCCATGTGAAATGCAATCCGGCCTCTTTCCTGGTCTTAATCTCCAGCACTAAGTCACAGATAACTTCCCTTTGGGTATACCGTCAAGCCAGTAATTCATTCATTGTGAAAAGAATATGCTTCTTTTAGATTTGGTCATGAAAATTATGACTTTTTATCTACTTTTTTTACTCAGCTGTTCATTCTCTGTGTATTTACTACCATATAATGGAAGCCCTTAACCAAAGGACCAAAGTTCTGCGGTCTGTGGCAAATACAACTCAGAGCTACTGCCACGGGAAAACAATGTGACTGTAAAGTGGGGCTGCTAAGTCAGGGATTGAACTATAAAGTCCTTATTTTACAATACCAAACGTTAAGTTAATTAAGTGTATAAACTTAAATCTCAGGTGGAGTTTGCTGAACACACAAATGTGAAAATGACTTCCTAAGGACTATAAAAATAATTACTAAGAAGATGCTGCTGACTTGATTCCAAAAGCAAGTTGAGTAGGAGGGTCCCTTGTACATACTTGTGCCCTGTACGTGTGAGTGTGCATGTGTGCCCTGTGTGTGTACCGAGATGACAGAGGAAATGGGATAAAATTCAGTCTAATAGCATGCTGCGCAATTAGGCTGATTGAACTGCTAAGAAGTTTCTTTACTCCAAAAAGTACACAGGTTAACTGTTGGAAATTATGTAATTATTAGATAAAATTAACAGTAGTTTACAATTACATATCACTTTACAGTTTACAAAGTTGTTAAATACACATTCAATTTGATACCCTGAAATAAAGAAATTAAACTCTTTTGCCCTCCCATTTCCCCTCCATCAAGGACAAAGCTAAGGAACACTCTATCAGGAAAGGTCATATAAATGCATCAATCTGTATAGCACCACAAGGAATAAAGGGGACGAAGGTAGGATCTTGGAGGGGGCCACAGGGACTTAAAAGAAGGAGAAGACTAGAATGTTAAATATGAGGAAAGCCCAAGGGTCATGGGAGAGTTAGGCAACACAAGGGGCAGGTCGTGTTCACTACAGAAAAGGAGGGACACAGAGCATGTTTCACATTCTAAAACAACCTGAAAAGATCATAACTGAAGAGCTGGAGTTGAACTTCGTGGTTTCTTAGAACACAGGTAGGTGACCACCAACCATGGCTTCTGAATGAACTCAGAAATCAGGGTTCAAAGTGCATCTGGTTGCAATGGAGGGCTTCCCTCCCCCTTTAGAAATGTAACAAAGGTCATTTGAGGAGCTGCAATTTTACATAGTGGTGGCATCCTGAGTATCTATTCCATCAATCAAGTGTAATATCTCACAATCGTGGAAAAGGAGTCTCCGAGCGGGGACGAGCAATATCGATGGGAAGCCGATACTTGGGCCATCTCTTGAAGATTCCTGCTGAAAGGACTGCAAGTGTTTCTCCAGAGAAAGCACTTGCTTGGGTATGACTCAGGGCCGGGCAGGAATTCACACTATGAATCCGGGAGGTGGGAAGGCGGAGAAGTATGCCTACAAAGATCAAAGAACCAGGAATGGAAAACACACTAAAAACCTTCCCAGTGGGTAGGCTGCCTCCCCACAGATAAGAAGATCTCTTTAATCCTGAGTGTAATCAAGGAGACAAAGCAACACCCTGGATGCCACCAGCATAGGCAAAGCAAAAAAAAAGAGAGAAAAGAAAAAAGTATGATTAAATCCATACATATGTAAAAAGAAAAGAGCAGAGGCAGAGACAGGCAAAAAAAGAAAGAGGAAAAGGAGCAATGCTCACATCAAGGGGGCTGCCAACAACCTGCACCAGTGCTTCTCTACAGCACTACAGGTTGCCTAATTGCACAGCCTACTGTCCCATCCAAATAACAAAGGAGAGACCGGGGTTCAAGTCTGACTTCTGCTGCTCAGGGTGAGGTTACTTAGGATTACCATCTGGGTGACTCACTGACATGTACTGACACGTACTCTGCAGTGAGCCATGCCTTTAAGTGAAATCTCTCAAATTCTGCCTGCTTGAAGATGAATTTAGGGATCTCAAGAGGTGAGGGATTATTCAACAAGGATTTCAGCCTACCTTAAAAAAAGGCATTTCTTCTTCTGAAGAAAACGGGAAACTCTCAGATAAGGGGGTACTGAACTACCAGAAAGGAAAGCATCTGGTTGTGGGTTGGGAGGTCCCAGAGCCTCTCTCATAAAAAAGGGAAAGGGAGGGAAAGGGAGAATTTACGCAAAGCACAAGCAAGTTTCTCTTTTCTAACAGGGCACAGATGCCCCACTAAAGTAGGAAATATTAACTGAGGATAAGGAGTAGAATGTATCATCTTGAAACCCCCAAAGGAAACCCACTCCCAGAGGAGACAACCTTAAAGATGCAGGATTTGGAGGTTCTAAGACCTGCAATCTGAGCCACGCACTACTTTCTCAGAGACCTTACACCTACCCAGAAACAAGGAAGTAAAGAAATCCTAACAGGTAAACGGAACAACAAGAAAGACAGTCCTTACCCAGTGAGACCACGTTCCCATAATTCTCTAACATCACTTCTCTGTAGAGATCCCTCTGAACAGGGTCCAGGCATCCCCATTCCTCTCGAGTAAGGTGGACAGCCACATCCTCGAATGTCACAAACTCCTGAAATAACACAGCCTGGCTGCTCTGGGGAATGAGGCCACTATGACATCATGGCCAGAGAATGAAGGAGATGATACAGAGCGGGTTTCCAGTGTGTATTTATGCTGGGAGGAGGGAGAACAGATGAGGATCTAGGGAGTAAGTTCCATAAGTCTTTACATCTAATAAGCACCCATCACAGCACCAGGAATAAAAAAGGAACAGTGTTTGCCGGTGGTGTTGGACAGATGGGAAGGTGGTTCATGTAAAGTCCAGGATTCTGAAGAGGATCAGTTCCCAAACTGGGAACTTTTTTGAAAATATTCCAGGCAAGGTTTATGGATGGGATGAGGGAAGAGCCATACTCAATCAGCAGGAATAGTCCCTGAAAAGCAGAGGTTCCTCAGCTCACCTGGTACCTGGCTGTCAGGAGCGCAGCTGCCTGGTCTCCTGGGCTTCCCTCGTGGGGAAGATCAGGCACCTGGGAAACAGGTGAAGCTGAGGGAGGAGAAAGGAGCCAAGAGTGAGAGCAGCCCTTCCCCAGGGCTCCCGTACAGAAGAGGAAGTCAGTGGGACCCTTCTGCACATCTAGTAAAACCAACGAACGTTTTTCAGGTATGTGTTTACTCTGCTCCTTCACAGCACTTGCACACCCTCCTTACAGGTTTAGACTCGTGATACAGGATTTTATTATGCAATCTCACTCGTGATACAGGATTTTATTACGCAATCTCATAATCTCACATTTCACTTCATCCTCATGACGTGACATTCCTCTAACAGAAGGGTAAGTGCTATACCTGTTTTGCAGATGAGCAAAGCAAAGCATAAAGACTTGCAGTGACTTGTCTGGGGCTGGGGCTATTGAGCAAACTTCTGACCCTCCCCAAGCACTGTTCTGTAAACTTCATGAAGCCTTTCTCTTGAGAATGGACACTGTCTCTGCAACCAGTGTGTAGGCCTCCACGAATAAGAATGGTCATCAGTTTCCTCAAAATCCTTTCCACACTCCCACAATGCCCCACGGCACTCTACACACTGTAGCACTCAGTCAGTGTTGCCGACACACAAGTTATTTCAGGCACTGCAGTTGGCCGCAAGTAATCTGAGACAAAATGGAGGAAGTACAAGACAGATCAACCTATCTACACAACATGTGAAAATGATACTGTATAGTTATGATGTGACACGTACACATTCATACAGGCGTTGTGCTCAACCAACGAATTAAAGAGTTGTTTTCTTGACCGAAATTAGATTACTCACGAAACACTGCAATTGCAACAGAATGGCAGGTGGCAAAGCATGCAAGGTCATCATGGAGGAAAGAGACTAAGTGAAGGGAACTGGGAGGGTGAGGGGAGCAGGGGAGGCCCTAAGTCTAAGAGGAAGTGAAAACGAGGGGAAGATCGTAAGATGCAGCAAAAGCAGCACATCTTAAAATTATTCTGGATGGGGTAAGTGGGGTGAAGTGAAGGATGTATGAACGAAAAAGAGCCAAAGCAGAGTGACTACCACGCTGAACACGTAAGAAAGACGGGCTGTCCTTAACAGAGGGGCCCAGACCAAGCCTGAACTGAGTCACATCTGCCCCTCCCTTCGGGACCTCCCTCTGGGGGCCGTCTTCTTACCGAAGTTCCTGGCCCCTCTCAGACCAGGCCCAGGAGCCCCTCTCTGTTCCCCAGGCTCCCGGATGTAAGTGCTCTCTCTGCCTTACCCCCAGCGAGTCCCTGTTCCATGTCGGTGTCCTGCACGAACTGAGGCTCTGGGGACAGACCCTCCGACGGCATCTCCAAACACTGAAACTGGACCCCTGGCGATGCCGCTGCTTCCTGGGCCGAAAGCTCCTCCATGCCTGTCCTGGAGGACAGTGACCATCACTGCGGGGTGAGACGAGGGGAAATACTGCGCTGAGTTCCAGCACCCCGCCACCCGATGCCCTCAGGACTCAACAAAGCGTCTTCCACACGGTGGACGCTCAAGAAAGAGAGCTGACCACGATGGACCACGCAAATCAAACAACAGAAGGAAACGCGGATACTATCCGGTCTCAAATATTGAAGAACCAAGTCGCATGGTCCGAGTATGCAGATTTGTTTGAACTCTGCTAATTCAGAATTTGTGGTATTTAAAACAAAAACAAAAAAACCCTCCCAAGACTACAATTTAATGGTTTAAGGATTTCTGTGGAAAGTTTAAAATATTTGAAATTTATAAACTTCTTTCCAGGCTCAAATTCGCACCCAGAGAAACATACGAGCTCTGGGCACGCTCCGTCAGCCCCCTCTGAAGCACGGAAGGGGCCCGACTGACACAACCCCACCTGGGGGCCGAGACCCTCCGCCGCCACAGACCAGGGGGCAGGCCGTTTCCCACACTCCCGACACGAACCCGGGCAAGAGCCGCGACTCCAACAGGTTGGACCGGCGTCCTTCAAAGCCAAGGACGCGACAGGGTTCCGTCCCCTTCCGCCACCCTCACACAGGGCCCCGCGCCCGCTCCTCGGAGGCCTCGCCCGGCGCGGCCCTCCTCCCACTTCCCTGTGAGGTGACCACACGGCCCCACAAGAGTGAGGCGGGCCGCACAGACACAGCTCACCCCAGGGCCCGGTCACCGCGTCCTCACGGCGGGGCGAACCCGAGCTGAGGAGAAACAGGCCCTCGCACCCCGGCCCCGCGCGCTCCTGGGGACGGAAGCCGCCGTCGCCAGGGGCCGGGCGCCTCCTCCCGTTCCCTCGGAGGCGAAACAAGCGTCTGTCCGCACCTCGACCCCAGAAGGGCTTCCGGGGACTCACCCGAGCGGAGGGGCGGGCCAGGCGGCCGTCCCGCCGCGGACACCCTCCGTCTCCGGGCAGCCCCAGCCTTCCGAGGGCCGCTCTAGACCGCTTGGAGGCCGATGATTCTCGGTGGCACTTCCGGAGGCGGAGTCTGACGGCCAGGGAGCGGGAAGGGGCGGAGTCGGGGGCGGGAAGGGGCGGGGCGCGGGCCCCGGATGAGGGCTCGGAGTCGCGGAACTTCGCTTATGTGGCTGCTCCGTGTGTTTCTCCCGGTTTCCCCTCCCTCCGTGCTAACCCCACTGGGCGCTTCCGTAGCCAGTATGCCGATCATGACCGCGACAGCTCCGGACTTGGGAAAGCGCCTCCGCTGGCCCTTCCCTGACGCCAGCCGACCCTCGAGACTGCCCTCGGGGTGATGCCAGGCAGGTGGGTGTGTGTCGGAGGTGAGGGGCAATGGCAGACCTAGGGGTCCGACTTCCATGAGTCCGCTGATCGGGAGTTAGCACAGGGTTACAGAATACAGTCATTACGGCGCTTCGGTGGTATGAGGACCGCAGAAAGTCGTTGGATCGGAGTCTACTAAGGCTCTTGGGGCAAGGAAGGGACATGAAGCAAGTTGGAGTGGAAGAGAGAAACAGCCTGGAAGAAAGCTGTGTTCCTGGTGGGAAGACTCCGCAGAAACCGGGATAGGTAAAGCACGGAGCACGGAGACAGGCCGAGTGCTAGAACAGAAGCCCCTAGGGTATTATGACCTCGGGATCCTTACAGAATGTGATGTCTTGTGGTGCAACTAGATCTGCTAGGGACAGGCAAGTCTCTTAAAGAATCAAAAGAGTGATTTCGAAGGGACTTTAGATACTATGCCTTTGTTTAAGCTCACAAATCAAGTGTTAGCCTTTAGTGATATTTGACATTTCAAGTTAAATATAGGAAAAATCAAAGTGTAGCTTTCTGTATGCTTTTTCAAACTATATCAGTCTGTCGGAGATTCTGATATGCCTTCTCTTCCTTTGCTCCTTCAGTATCATAAATGTAATGCAACTTCCTACAGTGGTACAATCTCTCTAGTCCACAGTATCCAGGGCCCAATGGAGTCAGCATCAGAGAGAGAAAATGCGCTGCTTAGTCCATTGCTTGCTGGACAGCTCCAGTTAGAAACTTCTTGTGTTGAACAGAAATATACCCCCTGGTGATGTCTATCTCTTGTTCCTTTTGAGGTCCCTGGGACAAAAAATGATCCATTACTTCCTCCTTTCGCAACAGCTCTTCTAATATTCTAGGATAGCTATAGGTTTGTAGTTCTTTCTTGAGTTGCCATTTCCCCACAGTTTGTACCAATTTGCAAAGTGGTGGGAAAACATTTCTGCAGCAGAGGAGTGTAAACTATTGCAGTGGTGCATCTGTGTCTAAGTTTTAGCCAACTCAGGCAGGTTGCTTCAGTGAGAAGACCATAGGAGGCACCCCTTTAAGACTCCACGTCCCACCAATAGGCATCAATCCCTACCAAAGTGGTGAGAAACAGTAGCTACTATTTTGCTTTTGAGCAAGATTTCTCTCAACAGTTCTTCAGATGACACAGGTGGAAACAATTAACCAACTCATAAAATTTGTGATTTTTAGCTTAAACTGTATTGCTTTAAAGAAAATGTCTGGGAACCACCCCATAGCATAGTGGTTAAGTTTGGCATGCTCCACTTCAGTGGCCCCAGGTTTGCAGGTTCAGATCCCAAGTGTGGACCTACGCCACTCATCAGCCACACTATGGTGGCAACCCACATATAAAGTGGAGCAAGAGTGGCACAGATGTTAGCTCAGGGCTGATCTTCCTCAAGCGTAAAAAAGAGGAAGATTGGCAACAGAGGTTAGCTCAGGGCTAATCTTCCTCAGGAAAAAAAAATGAGCAATTATTCCCAAGGAACTGAGTACTTCATTCATCCATATGCTCATGTTTGCACTAGGCGTGGATAGATACAGAAGTAAAATATCACCCCAAAATTGATACACGTTCTCAATGTGGATTTGTCTTGCCTGACTGCTTTGCCTCCACCAGCACTGTCATCTGAGGGCTTACGGGATGCCTTATCCACTGGACATACCTTAAACCAAGAAACCCATTCTATAATCAAGGATGTGTGGCATTGAGCTTGAAACCACAGAATTCATGGTGCGTACTCGTCACCCAGAAGCAGCTAGCCTGAAAGAACTGTGGAATGGCATGTTGAAGACTCCGCTAAATTGCTGATATAAGATACGGCACCTTGTGAAGTTGAGGAGCTGTCCTCCAGGATGCAATATATGCATTGAACCAATAATGTACATATGTATGGTATTGTGTCTCCAATAGAAAAACTACACAGGCACAGGAACCAAGGGGTCGAAACAGGAGTGGCCTCTATTGCTATCATCCCCAAGAACCCACCTGTGGAATTTGTGCTTCCTATCTCCAAACCTAGAGTCCGGTGGGTTATGGTCTTGATTCTTAGGAAGAACATTTCTTCTGGGATGTACATTAAGTGTCCCACTAAAGTGTAAATTGATAATGACACCAGGCCATTTTGAGTTCCTTGTGCCAGGAGATCAGTAGGCAAAGAATGGAGTTATTATAAGGGCCTCCACAGTCCCTGCCACACACACTACATAAATATAAAACTTATACCGAGCCAGCTATATGCAATAACCTACTTTCCTGGACCCTTTAGGCACTTTAATGTAGGAATGGTGTAAGGTAGAGAGCAGAAATCTGGTTTAGACAAAAAAGAAAAATACAATGGACAACAATGTAATGGCTCTTAGAGATGACTTGGAACAATGGGAGGAAGTATCTGGAGGAAGAAGTTCTGGGAATATGATGTCTTCAAGAATCATAGGTTAGCAAGCCAGCCACTGATAAAGGAGCAAACTGAAGTATGGGAAGTAGAAAAACAATGGCAACCACAGTACAGTCAACCCTCATAGGGAATGGAACATTCAGGGCTTGTGAGCTTATTCAGAACATCACCTTATCATTGGTAGCTTCTGTAGCAGGTGGCTGTTCCTTTTGTAGGCTCTTGCATTGTGCTCAAACTTGTCTCAAAGCTTAGAGTCATGTCATAGTCATTCAAGGTCTCAGTTACTGTTTTATAGAAGGTGAGGTTTCTGGACTACTCACAAAGTAATGGCAAAAGTCGTAATTATTGTGATAGCACTTTGAGAGCAAAAATGCCTCAAATTCAACTTATGGTAATTCCACTATTGTTACTCTGAAAACTCCCTGGAAACATTCACCTAGCTCAGAATCTTATAACTGTTTAGTATTGGAAAGAATATCTCTTGCCCATAGATCAAGTATTTGAAAATACTGCCCATTCAAGTGCCAATACATAATCAGGGTCCCTAGAGAAGCAGCCACTTGGGTTTTGTGAAACCTTTCATCCTTGACTTCACTTTGATCTTTCTCTGCCTACATCTTGGTTTCAGTTCCTCTGTCACAGACACAATCAATAAGTATTATTATTGTTTGAAAATAAGAATTATTGTGATTACTGCCATCAATAAGAAAAACAGGAGAAATAGAAGAATCTGAGGGGGACGGTATCAGGGAAGCTTAACCCCCCTTTCCCGGAGGCGAAAACCTGAGCCGAGGAAAGAGGTCCCCAAAGCCCGACTCAGTGATTGGGGAACAAGAACGTAAAGTCCTCCTGCGTTGCTAGAGAGGACCCCGAAGCACAGCACAGGCCCGGAAGACAGGTGTGACGCACTTCCGGCTTCTGTGAGGCTGTGGGTTCTGGCGATCGCAGGGTCTGCGTCCAAGTCCACTGGCCTTTGATCCTTAGAGTCACCTCCCCTTTCTATCCCGGCACTCCCAGACTTCTCCGGGGTTCACGGTGAGACGTGGGTCCGGCCAGGGAGGATGGGCGGGGATGGAGGTGGATGTGACGGCTGTGTTCCGCGATCCCCCTCGCCACCACCGCCCCCGGACGGGGTGGAGGAGCGCCCGTGACCCTGTCCTTCGTCCCAGCCTAGGCCGTAGGATGCGCGTCTCCCTGCAGAGACAGTCCTAGATCCACGCGGGAAGGGAATGACGTTTTGTTTTCCGGACTGAGATGAGATGTCTCTGGGACCGGGAAGAGGCGCTTGCGTGCCCCGCCTGGGCCCCCTCGTCCTCGGTTTTCACCCCAAGAGGTCGCGGACAGAATGACCCTAGACTAATTTCTCTGCTTCCCATTTGTCCTCATTTTCTGTCCTTCCAGTAAGGGCTTTTATTCTGGCTTCCTAGGCCCCCCAGGTGTTAAGACGAAGACTGTGGAGGTTAGCAAGCTCCACGGGGTTTTGTTTTTGTTTTTGTTTTTGTTTTTTTGAGTGGACAAGTTTGTTAAGCCTCATAAATTTTTGGATGTCATCTGCTCAGCCCCAAAACCACCACCATTAATGGTTGTGATTAAAGAATGTTTGAAGCCTAGTGAATGAAGTGATTTGGTTGCAGTGGGAGAAGATTACATACACTTCACCCTTTTCCTGTCAGTCTCTGAGCTTTCTGAAGGCCTTTTAAAGGAGTGGTTTAGTACACTAGGCAGATTTTTCAGTTGTGGGAGACAACTGTGCTTGACTTGGAGCAGTGAGTAGGGAAGGGACTTTGTGGCCGCACAATGGAAAGTGCTTTGGGCCATTAGGAAACCAGTTACAAGCACTCTGTCTGCCACCGATTAACAGGATGAGCTTGGACAAAACACCACCAAGTCTCAAATTTGTCCTGAGTAAAATAAACTGGGTTATGTGAAAGGGCCCTTCCAACTAGGAAATTCTTTGATAGAATTGATTTAAGTGAAAAATCCATCTAGGTCAAAGCTAATGCCCTATCTGCATTTCCTGCAGTGCCACCAGTATACAGAAAGTTACCTTCATTATTGAGAGGCTGATAAGTGGCAGGGGACCAAAGGAAACACTTATACAGGCCAGTGCTAAACAGATAATATGCAATCAAATAAATTTTGGAGAAGCAGATCAATGAAACCTTACTATTTGCTGGAGAAATAGGTTGGTTACACAGTGTAATGGGAGACGTAAGTAACTTCCCCATGGACATAATTTACTTCTGTATTTTGACCAGTGCTGCTCTAATATTCTTCCCATTCTTATTCAGATGTTTCATAATTAAGCTGACAGTTGCAATACAGTGAAATCTCTTAATTTATAAATTCCATTCCAAGTTTTGAAATACCAGACCTATAATGAATTTGTTGAGCTTTCCACAAATGGGCAGAAAATGTTGACATTATATTCATGCAAACAAATATTTTTTAAATGTTTACTGGTTGCAAGGAACTATGTTAAGTGACTTAAGGGTGACAATGAAAGCAAAAAGCAAATCTTTATTCCTGAGGAGTCATCTAGTCAAGATAAGGCATGAAAGCATTAAAAATTAAATTTCAGGGTAAAAGCTATCAAAATATTATGTACCAAACTGGTGATGGAGACAGTGACTCTAAAGGCAGGAGATGACTGAGTGCTGGGATCATTCAAGAAATGTAAAGTAAAACCCAGTCTTTCTACTGCTCCTTGCCCAGAATATGAGCAAGAATACACTCCAGACAGGCCTGTCCAGGTCAGCCTCCTGACCTCAGCCCTGCACCTTTGAGTTTCACCTCCTTGGAGTCCCTTCGTTTTGATTCATTCTGCCACTGTGAGTGAAGACCTCTAGGAATGTTTTATTCCTCCCTCCCACCTTTAAAGTTTTGACACATGTCAAAAACCAAGATTCATTTTCCTCAATCTCCTCAAAATACCTGAGACAGAATGGAATTTTCAGAAGATATATCACTAAGATTGAAGGAAATGAGCAAAAAAATATAAGAGTTGGAAGATAAAGATAACAGCAGCAACACAAATGATGACACTATAAATGCTAAAAGATGGGGACAAAAAGAAGTTACGGCTATCAGGAAAGGTTAAATGAATTTCAATAATTTTAAAATATAAAGGTCTAATTTTTTCCCCTGTGTCCTAGTGGATCATCTTGTAAACCCTACTTTGGTGACCACTTTTTAACAGTGACCAGATCACTTTTTAGAGTGACTAGATGGCAGTGTAGCAGCATGGTTAGGACCCTGGGCTTCAGACTTAGGTTTGAATACTGGCTCTACCACAAGAACTATATGTTTTTAGACACATTGTTTAATCTTTTTTAGCTTCTACTTTTTGTATGATAGGAATAATAATGTGTACTTCATTAGGTTTCCATGGGTATTAAATGACCTGTGTATGTCATGTACCAAATGTGCCTGGCACACAGGTACATAAATGGCAGTAGTTCATCATTTACAATGTCACACCACTGGATTTAGTAAATTGTCTTCATGAACACTTGTATGAGGTGTTAGCAGCGTAGCCATACAATGTTACTTTTTAATACTGCCATAAATTTTTTCTACCCTGCAGGATAGCAAAAACAGATCTCATAAAACATCCAGGACAGAAAGGACAGCCCTGCAAACACAGCCTCTTTGGATCAAGTGAGCCGGTTCTTTGAACCTGAACAATGACTACTGAACCAGAGGATACTACAGATTTGTGTCCCCAGACTACACAGGAGATGGAAGGCATAGTGATAGTGAAAGTGGAGGAGGAAGATGAGGAAGAGCATTTTCAAAAGGAAAGACATAACATAAAGTTATCACAATTTCTTAGTCGTTCCACAACTATGAATGAGAGAGCCTTATTATCGTCATATTTAGTTGCATATCGAGTGGCAAAAGAGAAAATGGCTCACACGGCTGCTGAAAAGATTATTCTCCCAGCATGTATGGATATGGTACGTACAATTTTTGATGATAAATCAGCTGATAAATTAAGAACTATACCTCTTAGCGATAATACAATATCTCGCCGAATCTGTACGATTGCAAAACATTTAGAAGCAATGCTGATTTCACGGCTACAGTCTGGTATAGATTTTGCAATCCAACTGGATGAGAGCACTGATATTGCAAGTTGCCCAGCACTCTTGGTTTATGTCAGATATGTGTGGCAAGATGATTTTATAGAGGATCTGTTGTGTTGTTTAAATTTAAATTCACATGTAACCGGATTAGACTTATTTACTGAATTAGAGAAGTGCATTGTTGGTCAATATAAATTAAACTGGAAACATTGTAAAGGGATTTCAAGTGATGGAGCAGCAAATATGACTGGAAGACATAGCAAAGTTATTGAAAAATTGTTGGAAGCAACCCATAACAATGCTCTTTGGAATCACTGTTTTATTCATCGAGAAGCTTTGGTATCTAAAGAAATTCCACCAAGTCTAATGGATGTATTGAGAAATGCAGTGAAAATTGTGAATTTTATTAAAGGAAGCTCATTGAACAGCCGGCTCCTTGAAATACTTTGTTCGGAAATTGGAGTTAACCATACCCATTTATTGTTTCATACCGAAGTCCGTTGGTTGTCTCAAGGAAAAATCCTGAGCAGAGTATATGAACTCAGGAAGGAGATTTACGTTTTTCTCATTGAAAAGCAATCTCATTTGGCAACTATTTTTGAAGATGACATTTGGGTAACAAAATTGGCATATTTAAGTGATATTTTTGGCGTTCTTAATGAATTAAATTTGAAACTACAGGGGAAAAACAATGATATATTTCAATATCTTGAACATATTCTAGGTTTCCAAAAGACATTATTGTTGTGGCAAGCGAGACTTAAAGGTAATCGCCCCAGCTACTATATGTTCCCAACATTGTTGCAACACATTGAAGAGAACATCATTAATGAAGACTGCTTAAAAGAAATAAAATTAGAGATATTATTGCATCTCACTACTTTGTCTCAAACCTTTAATCGTTATTTTCCAGAAGAAAAATTTCAGTCATTGAAGGAAAATATTTGGGTGAAAGATCCATTTGCTTTTCAGACCCCAGAATCAATAATTGAGTTAAACTTGGTGCCCGAAGAAGAGAGTGAATTATTGCACCTCAGTTCATCATTCACACTGAAGAATTATTACAAGATGTTAAGTTTATCAACATTTTGGATTAAGATCAAAGATGACTTTCCATTGCTAAGTAGAAAGAGTATATTGCTATTATTACCATTCACAACTACCTATTTGTGTGAACTAGGATTTTCAATCTTGACACGATTGAAAACAAAGAAAAGAAATAGGCTCAATAGTGCACCTGACATGCGTGTGGCCTTATCTTCGTGTGTCCCAGACTGGAATGAACTTATGAACAAGCAAGCACACCCATCACATTAAATACAGTCTTTATGAAATTTTGGTTTTGTGCTTTTTTACACGTATTTTGGTATATTGTATTTAAATACTAATAAAATATTTGGAATTTACTAGCTTTTTTCCCCCATATAGTATTGTTTTTGAAACTTGTTTAGTTCCATAAATGTGTGTGTGTGTAGGGTAATGATGTAAAATACATTTCTGTGAATTACTGTCAATTTTGAAAAATAATACTCTTCACCATTTTGTACTCAAATCTGTTCCCTTGTCCCTGCTGCCGCCTTGCTGCTTCCTTTCAGGTGTAGCCCCATTCCTGTTCGGTTTCGTTACTCACCATCTGTGTGCCTATGTGCTCTTCCCTTTTTGTTCTAATTCCAGGAAGTGGATCTTGATGCTGATCGTGGTTTACCACCACCCTCGTCCCTGGGTTTATTTAAGCATGGCCATGGGTTATAATTCTAGCTAGATAATGAGATGTGTAGGGCAGTCTACTGGGATATTGCTGGAAGGTCTCCCTTGCTTTCAAAAAAGGGACACAAGTGAAAAGATAGTGATGATGGTTGCATAACTTACGCATCTCCCCAAAACCCTCCTTAAAAACATACAGAGCAACCAGGATAGCAAAACTGAAATCCATAGACAGCATCTACAACAAAACCAGGTAACAGGGTACTACCTACAAAACTATCATAGTCTCAAGCCATTGTGTCTGTTCGCAGCTGCAAAGGGCAAGGAATGACAGGTACCGCCAAGGCTACTTGGTTGTTTAAGCAATCAAAGTTTATTGATAAAGGGGAACAGAACGTGGAGTGGGGATAAAGGGAAACAACAAATCGGTACTTAGAACATCCACACCACAATCAGCCGAGGAAGTCCCAATAGTTTGTATGGCTGGTGGGAGTGCCAGTTGTTCGGGTATGAGGCAAAGTGTCCTTTCCTCAGTGAGACTCCTAATTGTTCTATGCCTGTGACGTCCTTCTATCCTAAGGTTTCTCTAGGTTGTGATTCAGGGTTTCAGACATTTGGATACTTTGAGTTATTTCTTCTTCCTACGGATGGGGTGCTTCTGTCTTTTTTGTTCCCACAGATGGGATGTTTCTAAAGTTCAGTCAGGTGCCCTCTGGGGTGGCCAGCCCAGACAGGGAACATGACGCAGGACATATTCTTTGTAACTTGTACCCTAGAGTCAGGGCTGAAGTGGCCATCTTTGGCCCCAAGCCCAGACACATTCCTTCACTTAGGGCCCAGGGCCAGTGTCCTTGGAAGGCGGGGAGGTCAATGAACTCTGTACATTGTCAAAGGAAGCAGAGAGAAAGAATAAGCATCTGACAGCCTTGAGAAGTGCAAAATAATCAGCAGGTCCTAATGCAAAAATCAGCGGGTACTCATAAGCTATATTGAGAAAAGCTGCTGAATCCAGGAGACGTTTGCACACTTCAGTAGAGGGTAAGCATTAGGTGTCGGTGGTAAAGTCTGGGAGCAGTGTGGGCCCTGTGAAATAGAATCCAAATTGACCAAGATGGGGACAAGAGAGACCAAGTCTTATCTTTGTTTCCTTGAGGATTGTTTGGTTTCCTCTGCCCAGAATCAAGGTCTGTTTGGCTCCTGATTGGTGACAATTAGTCTTTGGCCAAGTTCCAGGATACAAGTTTGCACAAGCACCATCCTTATGGACCATGGCAGTTTTGTTTTGTTTTTTTCTCCCCAAAGTGCCAGTACATAGTTGTGTATTCTAGTTGTACGTCGTTCTACTTCTTCTGTGTGGGATGCCGCCTCAGCGTGGCTTGATGAGCTGTGCATAGGTCCTGCCCAGGATCTGAACCAGCAACCCCTGGGCCACTGAATCAGAGTTAATGAGCTTACCCACTTGGCCATGGGGCCGGCCCCCATGGCAGTTTTTGTGGGGTCTTTTCAATCTAAAGTCCTGCCTCTTCTGGGTCAAATGCTTGCTTCCTTTGTGTTTTCTCACTATAACTAGTGTATGTATCTCACTAGCACAATTTCACCAGGGACAGTTTGGAATTGCAATGGCCACTTTGAGGGAACTTGACGTGAATGAGACTGTTTATTTGAGAAGTGCATTAAACAAAAGGAAGAAACCTTCATGAGAGTATCCATCTTGTCTGAAAGAGACCATTTTGCTTAATGTAAAAGATATCCCCTTCTATGTTGTTTCTATATTTTAGAGTTTAATAGGTACTGACTTCTTAATAGTATGGCTATTTATCTAAAGCTGGTTCTGTCTTACTTTTTTTTTTTCCTTGTTCCCTCTAATTTTCCCTTTCTTCGGAAACTTTAAAGATTAATTAATAAGGGAAAACCAAATTGACACTTTATGTGCACTCTAAAAGTACTATTCTAGTAGTCAAAAATAATTAAAAGAAAAGGTATTAAAATACTTATTTTGCTTTAAGAAAAATTTTTTTATATTCCTGATTACTAGTGAGATTGAGCATTTTTGTATGTATGTTACTATTTACATTTTTAATGAATTATTCATATCCTTTGTCCTTTTAATCCTTTTCTTATTATGCAAAAGCTCTCTTTTTAGAATGGATATTAATCTCTTGCCTACTATATATTGTGCAGACATTTTCTTCATGTCTACTTTAACTTTATCTTATTGTTCCCATACAGAAGTTTTACATTTTTGTAGTGTAGTGAAATCTGTCAGTCTTGTCCTTTATGACTTCCAGGTTTTGTGTCATAATAGGAAGAACTTCCCTGTACCAAATGCCTTAGAGGAGGCCAAACTGCCAAAATAAGTAGGCCCAACATGTGATGGCCCAAATAACATAGAAGTTTGTTTTGTTCTCTAAATAGTTCAGGACAGTCATTCCAGGTTGAAAGAAGAAGGTAGGTTCTATTCAAATACAGTCATTCAGGGGCTCAGACTGACACTGTCATCTTTAACATATGGTTTTGAAGGTCACTCTGGCTGTGGAAGGATGTACACAGGAGGCTTACAGGCTAGAGCCACAAGTTGCATACAAACTTTCTGCTTATATTCCTTTGAGGAGAACTTAATTATAGGACCACATTTAATTGCAAGGGAGGCTCGGGGATGTAGGAAAGCTGGATATATGAAAGAAGGGAGAATGGGTTGTAGAAATCTAGCATTCTCTACCACAGTTCTTCCCTCTGTCCCACACATGGAATAGAGTTACTTCTTCCCCAAGAGAAAGAATGCAAAGTCCAATCCAGATACTGCATTCAGCTCAAAGTCCAGTCTGAAACATCTCAGTTTCCTTAACTTATTAATATTAGTTCTCTAGTGAAGACGGGTTGTTTTTACCTGCCAGCATCTGTTTCCTGTATTAACATTTTCTGTGTAAAGACACACCTCTACCCAATTTTCAGTCCATAGAGTCCACAGAGGCTCACCATCCTCCCATCCAGACTCTAGCGGTGGGTCAGTTACTCAGGCTAGAATATTCCATTGCGCTGGCCATAGTAATGAGTTCAATGGTGACCATGTGACTCATGTTATTCCGAAGGATGTCAGCCCAGAATTTTTGCTGAGTCACTGGAAAGTGGTGCTGTCTTTTCACTGGCGTTCCTAGCAGGTAAGCCTTGGGCTATCAGAGGAAAGGTTGGGGGCTGGCCTGGTTGCACAGCAGTTAAGTTTGCATGTTCTGCTTCGGTGGCCTGTGGTTCGCCGGTTTGGATCCCAGGTGCGGACATGCACACCACTTGTCAAGCCATGCTGTGGCAGGTGTCCCTCATATAAGGTGGAGGAAGATGGGCATGGATGTTTGCTCAGGGCCAGTCTTCCTCAGGAAAAAGAGGAGGATTGGTGGCAGATGTTAGTTCAGGGCTAATCTTCCTCAAAAGAAAAAAAGAAGAAGAAAGTCAATAAAAAAAAATTTTTTAAATAAAAAAAGAGAGGACAGGTTTATCACTGTTTTAGAAGAGTCAGTGCCTGAGATGGAAGCCAACTCAGGCAAGGAGAGCTAAGAAATGAAGAGAAGAATTCATTATAACACCTTTTGAGCACCAGGATCCAGATCCCCCTGGACTTGACAATTATGGGACATTTCCCTCATTTGCTTAAGAAAGTTTGACGGTTTTTTGTTGCTGTTGTTACTTGTAATCAAAAGAACACATCTTCCTTCCCCCTCCCTCAAGTACCACCCCTCCCCTCAAGTACTCGCTATCCCATATTCTACTTTAGTGATTAGATCTAGGGTGGGCTTAAGCGTCCCAGGTGGAATGAAGGCTTTCTAGCAGGCAGATTAGATCTGCTGTTCACAAAGTGCGGGCTGCCCTGATCCTCAATGTCAGCTGAGAAGTCAAGTGATCCAGAGTTGCAGCTTTAAATGTCTTGGGTCTTTGCTGTGTCACCTGAGGGACACCAAGGCTTGGGGAGATGCCAGCGTTGCAACAGTTGCAGCACCCCCATCTGAGCAAACAGACCTCTCCTCAATTCAAACCAGTTCAATGCATAATTACTAAAGCCTGCTGTATGTAAGGCGCGACACTAGTCTGGGTTGCAAAGATAAATAAGGCATCTCTGCCTTCTGGGATCTTAACACAGGATTTACAGACTAAAATGCCCACAGGGGCCAGGCAGGTAAAGCTCATGAGTAGGATATGGGTGGAGGCAGTTGGAAAGCCAGAGCTACAGCCAATGATAAAAGGCTGAGATTCAGCCACGGTGTCAGGCAGGCGATGGAGAGAAGACCCGGGGGCAGCAACGACTGAACTCTAGCAACTTCCACATGGGAATTCAGGCCCATGCCACCAGAACTTTTCAAAAAGCTTTCGAAAACTAGCTTTTTATGTGAAATCTCCCAATTTTTAAGTGTTGCCTCAAAGATGTTAAAACCTGGTGGGATCTGAACAGCACCCATCTGTTGGACACATCAGACAACGGGCCGTCAGTTTATGGCCTTAGCCGTTTGCTGGCGCACAAGTGCAGCTGGACGTTTTCCAGCTCAAGTGTTAGTCATCAACTGTCCACTTCAGGCAGTTGGTGACCCTGAGTCAGACAAGAGGAACAGAGGTAGCCCTCCCTTTCTCTTCTGCCCTGGCCCTTCACCCTATCACCACAGTCTCCCACGCTCGCCAGCTAACCGTGCATTGTACCCGGGCAGATCCAAGCCTCCCCTCACACCCTTTGTCCAGGGCCAGGGACCCATGCCTGCAGGGCACTCGGGAACAGACTCCCTGGCATAGGCAGCTCCTCCTTAGCCGGTGGACAGAGCCTGGGCCGCCGAGCTGCCCCACCAGCCACCCCAGCTCACGCTCCTTAACCCTTGCACCCCGGGCGCCGGTGTGAGGTAGGCCAGAAAGACCTCGTGCAGGGCGCGCCTAGGGCGCGAGTGGGCGCACAGGGGCCCAGGCGCTTCTCCTCCCGGTCCCCGGACGCCGTCAGCCGGTCCGGCGAGTGACCCGCGAGGACCAGCCTGCGTTTCTCTAACTGCGAGAATTGTTGTCCCCTGGGTCGGCCACTGTCGCGATCGCAGACAAGCGAGAGCCCAGAAAGTGAGTGATTCCGAGGAAGAGAGCAGGTCCCCCCACGCCCACCCCGAGGACCTCGCTGGAGCGGTCGGTCTGCGAGTTTTATGTTACGACCCAATTCCAATTCAAGTGTGAACAAAGCAAATGCGGGCAGTGCGTCCAGTAAACGTGTGGACCCCCTCCTCCCACTCCCATTGCCCGCTGTCCGCCTCCCTCCTCCCCCAGCCCCATCCTCCCTCTGGCGCCGCGAGCCAGGGAACGCTGCCCGTCGGCTGCAGGAGAGGAGAGGGAGCCGAACCTATCTCGCCTGCCCCACATGCGGGCCTGCGTGAAGTCAAGAGTGCTGGACTCCCGCGAAAGTGGCGGTGAGGCGCTTGGGCCCTGGCCTAGAGATGCTGAAACTGAGGATTTTTGACCTAAGAGAGACGAATTGGACTTAGAAGGTGAGTGATGGCAGAAGGTCCCACAGACAGGAGTCAGGAGACTGAGTGCAGTCGTGGACCTGTCCCTCCCTGACTGAACTGGCCCAGATATGCTGCAAGGCTTTCTTTTTCATGGAAGGTTGTTCTGCAAAGGGTCTCTATACATCGTAAGATGTAAGGATTAGTGTTCTCAACGTCGGACATTGGTCCTGGGGGAAGATCTACCATGTGTGCAAACTTTTTGGGGGATTCTTACCGTTATGGTCGATGCCAAAGGGGTGATGCAGAGGTGGGTCTGCAGCCCAGGCACTGGATCCCGGAGTTAGGAGACTGGTTTCTAGCCTGTGTGGCCTTCTTTGGCTGTCCCCTCTCCAGTCAGTGTGAGCCCAGGGAATTAGGAAACTTTATGGAGTTTTTAAATGATCTTGTTGAATTTTTTCATTTTACAGATGAGAAAACTGACCAACCAGGATTAGAACTCTTGGTCTTAAATACTTCTGATGTTTTCCTCTATGTTAGTAGTATCATTTTAATGTTAGACTCGATACAATATAATTAAGAAAGAAAATCTGTGGTTAAAAATGCATTCCAAAAGTAGAAGGAAATGAATTTTTGGCTTATCCCTTATTTTAGGATAATTGTGCCAATAGTTTTTCTCAGCTGCACCTGTCAGTTGGTACAATCTATGTTCTATTCTCCAGGCATACATCCAGGCAGAGCCCTTAGGGTGCCTGGCTTTTGTCTAATAAAGGGCATCAGGTAGAGACAACAGCCCTTTGTAAATCACCCATGGGCACTAATTAATTTGAGAGGGCATCATTTCCACATGCTAGGCCACAGACACCCTCAACCTGCCACTTGCATCTCCCACCTCCCACCTACTGTCATTCCTAACGTTCCTTCCTGCCTCTTGCCTGGCTTTTTACCTAACCAAGGAGTGAGTGGGCAGGTGGGGATGGGGTGGGACAGCTGGTGAGGAGCAGAGAACTCCCAAAGTCCTAAATACTCCAAGTATCAATTTAAGACCCTCAAAGCTACTACTGGCAAGTTGTGTTAGATACTGCAGGGCCAATCAAAGAGGACCGAAACATGGTCCTACTACCCTACTGGGTTTCCCTAAACTCTTTAAGGAAGACAGACATGGGGATGACAACTAACTAATATGTCAGCAGAAAGAATAAAGTATTAAAATACAGATAAGAAACAAGGTTCCGTAGGCCCTTGAAAGAGGATGGCTCATGAATTTCGAGTTGAATGATGAAAAAGACTTCCTAGAAGAAGTCACATTTAACTGCGCCTAGAAGGAGAGTGGACGGAAGGGCATTCCAGCCAAAGAGAAAAGCATGGTCAAAGGTGGAAGGCTTGTGGAGTGCTGTGGAAATGACATGGAGTTCTCAATGGGAGTAGATTGGGGCTTTGACTGCTAGGAGTCAAAGGTGTGTTCCATTCAGGTCACTGTAACTAGCAAGAGCATTTACAACAGGGACTGGAACTGGAAGGCTACTTATAGCGAAGGGTTAGAAGTTTGCCTGGAAATGAGAGGAGAGAAATGAGATGAAGCTTTGAGGGAGGGAAGTCTACAGGAAAGCATTTTCTGTTTGTTTTTAAGTATAGGGAAAGCATAAGTATGTTTATAAAGAGAAGGAATCAATGGAAAGGATACCATGTCCACCTGCCTCTCTCACCCACCCTTCTTCAAACACAGCAGGAGGTCACCAGAGGAGAATGTCCTTAAAATTTCTACCTCCTCCACATCAACAGTTTCCCTTGCTGCCCTTTCCTTCCTCCTGTATCTAAGGAAGCAGTGTTCCTGTCATCGAAGATGAACATCACAGCCTGCATTCTCCATACCATTCCTTTCTGTCTCTGGGATATCCCACCAATTTATCTTCTAGTTAAATGTCCTCCTTTCCATTGATTCCTTCTCTTTATAAACATACTCATGTAGTAGAGAAGATGAAGGGTGTCTTGTTACCACTGGGTGAGGGTGGGAGTGCAGGTTACCCATGTGGTCTCCACTAATACCAGCCCACTGAAAGTGGAAGGCCAGACTCCCCACTCAGCCTTTGCTGATGGGGATGGAGCCATAGTTTTTTCTGTAGTGTTTGACTGGAGTAGAGCGGTTGTTGTCTAAAAGTTTTCTGTCTTGCTAGGTTGCCCCTTTCCAGTGTTAGAAGAACCATTGATGTCTATATAAAAATTTCCAAGAATTAAGACAGAAGTCTTTTTAAAGAGTGATAATGATCAAAGACCTAAAATCAAGGATAAAGAAAATAAAATGATGTAGGGGCCAGTAGATTATAACAGTGGGAGAGAGGGAGTAAGGGAGTAAAATCTAATGACAATGCCAACATCCTTTTTCCTATACCACACTGGCTCCCAATTCCTGTTAGCTGTCTTGTTATTTTTGGGAAAATAGATTCTTATGAGTCAATAGGCCATTAGCCATGCAACCTGTCTCCAGTTTTTCTAGGTTTTCAAGGTGGAAGCTTTGGCTTTCTGGCTCACAGGGACGTTATCGGGACCACCACGCAGAATGAGTACCAAAAAAATTATTCTCACCAGGTAAGTTTTCTGGCTTGCCTAGACCATACCCTGGGGCTTTCTGTGCCCCTTGGTTTGTCATGATCCTCTGGGTCTGAGAGGGAAAGCAGGGTCACCATTGTGTATTGAGGGAAGAATCAACTAGAGAACATTTCTCTAACATAGTTCCTTCTGGAACATATGGGATCTGCTCCCAGACTAAGAATCTCAGTACTGATGCCCCAGTGCTCATGATTCATTCCCTAATCAGCTGGGGATGACGATGGATACAAGACAGCAACTGGCACCCCTCTGTTTCCATAGGAGAACAAAACCAGAAGCTGAAGGGGGACGACCATGGGAGAGAGGTAGGAGGGAAGGAAGACAAGTTACATTGACAGAACGCATACTATGTGTCTGGTGCTACATTAGATGCTTTCATTTTTTGTTCTCACAAAAACACCATAGAAAGCTGTTTTCTATTTTTACAGATGAGGAAAATGCTCAGAAAACTAAGTAGCTGGCCCACTGTCACATTTACCAAATAGCAGAGATAGGATTTGGAACCAAGGCCTACCTGATACAAAAGCCTATGCTGTATGGTGAGAAAGCACCTAGAAATGACTGTATAACAAGGACCAGGGCATACATAGTGACATATGTACTGCAGTTTTATTGAAGAACATATTGCTCAATATGTAAGTGAAAAATCAAATGGGCTTATTACTACTTTTAGTTTTATCGTTAAAATAAAAATAAATAGCTGAAGATCTGACATATGCAACTATACTTATTCATAAGCCCAGTCTTTTCCTAGCCACTCTTTTCTAAATGGAAGAAAAAAATTGCCTCTTGATAAATAAGTAAATACAGTTACAGTCATATTTTATGTCGATGCCACCCAGGTATGCAAGTATCTCCCACACACGGATGTGTACTATGAGGATGTACAGACAAATTGGCACAAACAAGTAGACACATAAAAATTGGTAGGAAAGTAAAAAGGAAGTGTGGGTCTTTGAGGGCAGGGAAGGAGGGGTGGAGAGCAGTTAGAAAAGTGATGGAGACCTCAAGTTGGTAGCAGAACAAAGGACAATGTGGCCAGTTCACAGTGCCAGATCTTCAAATAGATGTGTAGCTTTTTGATAATTCTCAATAGAACAAAGAGAGGGCCCACGAGCATCTCTCTCCTGAGAACAAAGTGGGAGCAGGAGTCCTGGGCTGGGTTGCCAGAGCCAAATCTGTTCCATTGCTTCCGAGTTTTCAGATTCAGCCAACAGGAGAACATCTACTCTTCACCCAATTTCAAGGATTCTGTGCCTTTCCTATTAAGCACGTAATATATCTTTTCTCTGGGGTTTCCGCAAAGACAGATTTGGGCTCTATGAAGCACTCAAAAGAATCAGAGCCATGATACTTGTCTTCAAAGCCTGCTTTCTAAGCTTGAGAGACCAAGTACCCCCAAACAGGAAGCTTGAAGAGCAGACTCTGAAGCCATTCTGCCTGGGATGGAATCCTGTCTCTAACACATATTAGCCTGTACTTGGGCAAGATACTTAACCTCTGTGTGCCTCAGTTTTCTCCGCTATAAAATGGGAACAATAATCAAACCTACTTAATAAGGTTGTTATAAGAATTAAATGAATTAATATAAGTAATGCACCTAGGAGAGTGCCTGACTCATTGTAAGTGCTACAAATGTCTGTAGAAAGAAAGAAAGTGGGGTGAGGGGAAGAAAGAGGAGAAAGGATTGCAAATGAGCAATTTCAATTAAATGAGGGATTATAGAGCAGAGTGAGGTGGAGTTAACCAAATAAGGCCTCGTAGAGGCCGTGACTAGAAATCAGACTGTAAACTGAACATTCAGAAGCATTCGTATGAATATGGCCTATGAAAAGACTTTGCTCAGGGAACAGAGTCCCCCCGCACCTCCCTCCCGCTGTCTCTACCTTTGAGTTCATAAATTCCCTTATCCAGAAGAACTTGTGCTTTAGCTTAGTCTAATGTAATTGTTCCAATTATCCTTTCCCTCGGTTCCAAAGTTTATTCCAAGACTAACACCATCACTTCTTACTTTTTCCTTTAGATTCTAAAGTGAAAAAAAGCAACAAAGAGGCTTCAAGGCAGAAAGTGGTGGGACAAAGTGAAACTTCCAGGACCTCCTTTGGAGGAACCAAACAATAGACTAGTGGTGATGGTGGGCAAAGCCGTGAAAGTTTGGGCGGGAGAGTGGGGAAATGTGGAGATGTTCACAGAGACGCCTGGGGAAATTACCCCAGAAGCAAGTTTTTGGTGAAAGTACCATCCTTGCTGTCTTCATGAACCACACAGGGGAGAATGGAAAAAGCTCTGGACAGAGCTCTAACGTGGTGTGATATCAGAAGACACGTGCCGGAGAAAAGCCCTACCAGTGTAAGGAATGTGGCACACGTTCCAGCCAGAGCAGAGCTGGGAGTCCACACCCAGGAGATCCTCAGGGTGTGCAGTGAGGAGGGGGAAAGCTTTGCTTCTGGCTCACACCTCACCATGCCCCACTCCAGGAAGAGGCCATATCGTTGCCTTGACTATACGAAAACCTTACGTGCCCCACACAGATGGTGCATCAGAGAATCCACATTGAAATGAAAGCAAAGAATGTAGTGAGAGTGGCAAAAGCTTCAGGTAGAGCTCAGCACCCTCATGAGCACTAGGTGGCGACACTGAGCCAAAACTTCGTCCTTGTGTCATGTGTGGGAAAAGCTTGAGGTAAAGCTCATGCCTCATGGTGCCCCAGAGAATCCAGCTAGGGGGAGACCCTACAATGCAATGGTGTCAGGTGGCTTCTGCCCCAGCATAACCTTCATGATGCACAGCAGAGAAGCCCTGCAAATCCTGGATGTGGGAAAGTTTTGGTCATGGCACCAGCTTAATTTTACATTATAGAATCTCCTGGAGAGAAAACTTACCAGTGTTGTGCATGGGAGAAGAGATGTGGTGGCAGCTCTCATCTTTGAAGATACCAGAAAACCCACAGCTCAGGAATGGTTCAACAGGGGAGAGTTCTATGAGATTCGATTTCCTTGGTCATAGGCAACTTACTGGGCAACGAGAGAATTCACTACCCAAAAGGTGACTTGTCTTATGAATGAAATACCACAGGAGCAAAGCTATCTATTGTTTTCCTTTACCCTTGGATTAACTGCGTGGTGTTGAATAGAAATTCCAGGCACAGGGGGAGAGAGTGTGTGTCTTCTCACTTACCATCTTTATATTGCAGCCAATGAAAACAATACTGAGCAAGGGTCAGAGATGTCGAGATCAAGACAAGATTGCCTTGATATGAAGGTTCACGACCTTTGAAATTAGTAGGGTTATCTCAGCCATAACTCTGATGTTAGGGTGAACTCTGAGAGTCCACCTGTCCAGTTTTGGCTCTATTTTCTGCCTCTGGCTAGGCATGTTGGATGCTGTAGGAAAATATTATCCAGGTTAGCAACCACTCTGAGGTTTTTGAGAAATACAAATATTTTGTGTAATATTATTGAAAGACTATTATGTATAGAATATGTACCATCAAAGACAAACTCTAATTTCCTCCCTTCTTTTTCTTTACTCTTCTGGGCTGCCAAAATACAGTTTTCTGCCAGCTTTCTCACTTGTGATGCAGTCCACATAAACCAGCCTTTTCCCCAGCCTCTAAGTGCATATCTGGGGAGCATTCCATCTTACACCTGGCACTTCTGGGGTTTTCTTCCTTTAAGTACTCTTGGGCCTCCACCCCAACCTGCCCCTGATGCAATTCCTCTCAGTCAGCTTTTCCCCTGTGCCCCTTCTTTTGGAATTGCAGTGGGTCCACGGACACTCCAACATTAAACTCTACATAAAACTCTGTATAAGCGTACACTTTTCTGGGGAGAGGCTGGTGGATTCCAACAGATCCTAAGAGGGTTACCTGACCCCCAAAATGTTAAGAACCATTGCTTCAGGAACTCTTCAGTGTTCATGTGGGTTTTTCTTCTTAGAAACCCACCACCACTGTTCCTGTGTTTCCAGCTATAATTTGCCCCCACATCACTATGGTAGTGAGAAGGGTCTTCTTTGAAAAGCCTAAGCAGTCTAGATTTTGCCCAATTGCCTCCTTAGGTCTGTTGAGTTTCTGGCAGTAAGGTCATTCAGGAAATAGAGCAGAGAGTCAAAGTTGGACCCTTCTCTGACAGATTCTGATTAGCAAGTTGTTACCTTACTCTTTGGGGATGGCCAGGGAAGAAGGGACAGAGAGATCTCTGGAAGATTTTTTATGGGAAGCAAAAGTGCACATAAACATCCCTAGCATTCCAAGTCATATCTGTCCGTCAAGGCCGCCTCCTCCACAACACCTTCTGGAGCAAGTTCAGCCTCACGCGCTTGCTGGTAGACAGACACATGGCACAAGAGGCCATTTGCTCCACTCCCATCCAATACAGGCCCATTCTTAAAAGATCCTTGACAGATGGTCATCAGCCCGCCATTTCCAGGGACAGGCAGCTCAGTACTCTGACCTCTCCACCTTGCATGAATGGACATCTCTGAACATTCTAACTTATAGCTAATACCACATTATTTAAGGTAACTTCTTTATAGGGTTTTAAGAATAATTATTCCATAAAATATCTATTACAGGGATGACACATAAAATGTATGTAGTGAATATTTGCTTGAGTGATTTAGTTGGACTGAGAATGTGGGACAGCACAAAAATTATCCAATGGCGTGTTTCAGTTGCTCTTTTGACAGGTGTCTAGGTATATAAGAAGACCAGTACAGTGGTAACAGTCATTTCACATAGAGAAGTTCTCAACACCCCCCAAACCTCCCCTATTTCCATCCTCAGGCACCTTTCAGCAAATGATCTCACCTTGGATTTCGTTTACTTAATTGAGGAACATAATTGTAAACCTTATCTTCCTACCACCAAATCTATAATCTTTGTGTCTCCATCCATTTTTCCTTTTTCCCTCCTGTACAGTGGAGATGGTGGCCCTTCTTCTATTAGAGGCAAATACCTCCACTTGCGCCCCCTAGTTTCATGCCCTCCTTTCTTCTCAAGAATGTCAGTTCTGTTACTCCCTCTCTCTTCTGGCTTCTAATCTCTCACTCTCTCCTGCTTTATTCCTATGAGCATGTAAACCTGTCCTGATACCTCCCATTTTATAAAACCTCCTCTTTGTCCCTTATGCGTCCTTTCACCTGCCACTCCTCACTGCTCCTAATGCTGTGAAAATTTCTCCATCCAAGTGATGTGGTTTTTCTTTGTTTCCTTGTCATTCTTCTGTCCACTCCAATCCAGATTCCACTCCCACCACTCCACTAAAACTGCCACTGGCTTTCATGTAACCAGATACAATGATTTCTTTCCATCCTCATTTTACTTGATCTTTTGGTAGGCTTTCAGAAGTTGACCATTCTCTCCTCCTCAAAACGCTTCCTTCTCTGAGCTATAATCTATTGGTTTTTCTCTCCTTACTGGCTCCTCCTTCTCTACCCAGCCTCTAGAGAGTAGAGGGCTGGAGGGCTACGAGACTCAGTCCAGGGTCCTCCTCTATCTTTTTATTCTCTCCATAGGTGATCTCACTCATTCCCATGGTTTTGAACACTATTTATCACTATTTATTATCTTACCATTGCCAAATTCACATCAGCAGCCCAGACCTATCCTCTGAGCTTAGCCCTATGTAAACTGTCTACTAAATAAATATCTCCACTTGGATATCTTTCATGTATTTCAAAAGATAACGTGTCCCATAACAAACTCTTTATCTCCCTATACCATGCACATACCATATCAATCCTATCCTTGCTCTTACCCCAATCGTTCCTAGCCCAGTAAATGGCACCACCAGCTGCCTAATGTTGAAGCCAGAAACCCAGTAATCAATATTGACATCTACCTCTCTCTCACTACCCCACCTCCAACCTATCATTAACTTCTGTCAATTCTACTTTTTGAAAACAGCATCCTTGAGGCATAATTTACATACCATAAAATCCAGCCATTATAAATGTACAATTCAATGATTTTTATCATTCTACTTTTAAATAATGAACTTAGTCCACATCTCTTCAACCCACTCCCACTAGAGTCCAAGTCTCCACCATTTGCACCTTTAGCCACTGAGGAGGGTAACTAAGTGATTCTGTTTCTTTCTGCTCTCAATACCCCCATTCTTCAGTCAGCAGTGACTTTTAAAAATATAAGCAGGATTATGTCTCTCCCCTGCTTAAAATTCTTTAATAATTTCCCATTGCTTTTATAATTCTTTCCAAGACCCTGGATGATCAGCCCTCACCTGCCTCTCCCACTTCACCACATACCATCTCCTTCTAGTTCATCCTGCTGCAGCCACACTGATCTCCTTTTCAGTTTCCTCTGCCTAGAACAGACTACTTCACTTTATTCTCCTGACTGGCTCTGTGGAAATAAAGTGAGACCACCTAAATGGGAACAAGTAAAGGCTATTTATTCAGAGCTTCCTACAGCAAGGCAGTCAGCCACCATTACCTGTGTTGTGAGACTCAAAGGCAAGCAAAGGAGTGGACAAAAGGGAAGGTTTCAGGTGTGCCCTGATTGGAGGCTGTTAGCCTGGGGAAGCTTTGGGTGGGCTAACTAGAAGTGGGCATCCTATGTGACTGGCTTTCTCTAGTTGGCCCTAAGTTGGAAGCAAGGGCAAAGATTAGGGAAGCTGTCAGTTCTTAACCAAGTCCTGGTTATTTTGGGATGATTGTTACAGGGGCTATTGTTTGGCTTCCTGAACTGGTTGCTGGAGACAGTGGTCTCACTTCCTACAAGTCTGCCTTATAGATAGTAGGTTGGCTTCCTGGGCTGTACACTGTAGGTAACAGGTTGGTTTCTTGGGTTGGTTGCTGCATATTGTGAGCCAGGTTCTATTTTTATATACAGTCTGGCTACTGTCTGTTTTTATATTCAGTCTCTCAGCTCTGTATCTTCTTTCTGGCCTGTTTTATATTTGACTTCCTTAGGGTTCTTCCTTGTCCACCAATTTAAGGTAGGTCACTTTGTTTTTTATTCTCATCATACCCTGTTGTTTTCCTTTGTGATATTTCCCCAAATTTTTAATTATTTGTACTCTATGCTTTTAGTTAATGTTGCACATAGTAGGTCCTCAACAGATATTTGTCGAATACAATGTTGAATGAATGAATGAATGAATGAGTGAATGTAGATCAGGGTCTCTTTTTCCCATTCCTATCTGACTCTGACAGGTCACAGAATTATAGTGTTAGAGCCAGAAGGGCCATCAGGGGCTATTTAATCCAACCAGCTCACCTCTCACATGAGAAAAAACAAGGCCCAAGAGAAAGGAGTGACCTGCTCAGGGTCACAGTTAACAGTGGGAGAGCCAGAGCTAGAAACCAACCCCTTGGTTCACAGAACAAAGCACATCCCTCCTAATCACAAAGCCAAATAATGCAGATACTGGGGCAGGCTGAGTCTCTTTACTCTTCTTTATTAGGGGTGCCTAATTTTCCTGTTTTAGATCACCAGTGTGATGTTAAGATCGGCTTTTTAGTTCCAGCTCTGCTGGAACTGGTTTGCTTATTCTTAGATAAGTTTCCGAACTTTTCTGGGTCTATTTTCTACTACTACTCCATCTTGCTTACAGGGAAACTGCAAACGGAAAGTGAGACAGTGAATGTGAATGCACTTTATAACCATTTAAACTGCCAGCACCCTTAATATATAACAAAGTAGGACTTCCCTACTGAGTTACAAGTGCACAGGAAAGAAATGGAAGCAAACTAATATTCTAAGACTATAACTAATATTCTAATATACATGCTAAGCTCACTTCTTGTCCTTGCTACTCAGGTTAGGGGAATACAAAAGTCAGGCAAATAGTCTTCCAAAACTATAAGGACCCCCAGTTAGAGAGGATTGTCTCTTTCCTAAGAAGAAGATTAATGTTGAAGGTGAGAGGCAAGAACAGGAAAGGAAAAGCTGTTCCATGACCCTTGAGGCTTGGAATTATGCACTAACAATCCACTTTTCATAGCTGTTCCTGCCCTGGCTTGCTCAGAGTGCCACAGAGGTGATTCCGGGGAACCGGCATAAGCAGTCTAAGAACATGCTTCAGGCTTCTCATTCCTGGACTAGGATGGGCTAGGGTCCCAGAATGGAAGGCAGTTGCTCAACATCTTGCTCTCTTAAGGGAGAAATATGGCAATACACTCCTTTTTGAGGTGAAAATGTAAGGCAAATGAAACTCTCCCTGGGAGGCTGAGAACATGCAAGGAAAGAGCCCCAAGTCTCCACCTCCCAGTCAGCCCTCCTTATCGAGAAAGATGTGGGAATGGGGAGGGGAGCTTAAGCAATTTGCTGACAGAATAGGAGAATTAGGAAGCTATGAAAACATCAGATCCTGACCTTTTTATCTCTCACTGTAGTACAGAGCACTATCTAGGTTAGGAGTCAGGAGACCTGAGGCTCCGGCTCCATTTCAGAGTTATGGTCAAGTCATAACATCACTGTGCCTCCATTTCTTCATCTGTAAAATGGGACTATAGTACTTGCTTTCCCTGCAGAGCTTTTGAAGATCAAGTGACAATGCTTTGGAAACTTAAAACCACTATATAAATGGAGAGTATAAATACCCATAGAAATACATAAGAAAAAAGATACTCCACATACTGCAGAAAAAGAACTCAGGCTCGGAGCTGAGCACATCAGGGTCATAACCTTGACTCCAGTTCTCACTGCCTATCTGACCATGGACAATTTATTAACTTTCTGAGGCTCAGATTGCCCAACTGTAAAACTGAGATACACTCAAGTCGTTGCTGTAAATACATGGTAAGCCATGTGTTATGGACTGAATTGTGTCCTCTCAAAATTCATACATTGAAACCCTAACCCCTAGTGTGATTGTATTTGGAGACAGGGCCTTTAAGGAATTAATTAAGGTTAAATGAGGTCACAAGGGCGGGGCCCCACATGGTTGGGACTAGTGTCCTTATAAGAAGAGTAAGTGACATTAGGAGTGCACATGCTCAAAGGAAAGGCCATGTGAGGACACAGCCAGAAGGCAGTCCTCTTCAAGCCAAGGAGAGAGGGCTCAGGAGAAGCCCAACCCTGCAGACACCTTGATCCCTGATTTCCAGCCTCCAGAATGGTGAGAAAATAGACTTCTGTTGTTTAAGCCCTCAGTCTGTGGCATTTTGATATGGCAGCGAAGCAGACTAATACACCATATAAGGTACTTAGCACAGAAATAAGCACATAATCAGGTGCACAACAAATGTAACTTTTTTCTCTTAGAATCAAGGTTATACTATAGTCCCAACAGTTTGTCAAGGTTATTTATCTAGACCTAGTGATGGGTTTGTGCTAATTCAGTCATATTCTCTCCTAGTCGCCCTCATGATCAGTGATAAATATTTGTAATATTTTCAGTCAAACATAAAACACAGCAGTTGCAGTTACCATTTTACATCAAACTCATGATTTATCATGCTCATCATTCTACCTCTGTCAGAGGTACCAAGGGACAGACGTGTTGTGAAGACGTAAAACTGTCGTTGACGTCAGTTCCAAAACACACTAGTTCCTCCTCTTTGGTGCTCACGCTTGAATATCTCTAATTTTTTATCTGCTATGTTTTCTGTATCTCTGTAGGTACTTCATTAGTTTACTACCCATGGAGCAAGTGTACTTCTGATAATAATTTACCTTATCTCATGCTGATTTTAACGAGCTTCTCTTAGTTCTGCTATCAGTGATTTGACAGGTTCAAATCTGCGACCACCCTAATTTTTGTAGCTTCTTTTTTTCTGGAACATCTCTAGGTTGTTCTTTCTTCCTGGATCCAAACCACCGGAGCTGCACTTTCTGGTAAGGTTTTCCTATGATTCTGTACAAGGGCAGAAAGATGCTAGCGTCTTGTTTTGTCTCCAGTCTTTCCTAATCGACCCCATCATTTAGGTTAAGTCAAAGCACAAAGGTGGTTTGGGCAGGGGCAGACGGAACCAAGGGTGCGGGGCTTCTCTCTACACCCTGCCGGGGCCAGATGCTAGGGACAGTGACCATGTATCTCGTGTCCCCACCGCCACCCGCAGACGGGAACTCAGAAGGCCTGGGTCGCCCGGGCAGAGAGACAACGAGCCGAAAATCAGACGTTCAAGACAAACACAAGTCCTGGAAAACCTACCGGAAGTGCGTCACAGCCCCCCCCCCCCCCCCCCCAGTGTTCTCTAGGAATCCAGGAGGTCTCGCCGTCTCGGTGGTTCCCTGGGCCTTCCTAAATCTAAGGGGAATTTAACCTCCTCCTTCAGTCAGGAGAAAAGAGAAAGGTTTAGAAGCAGCTCCTTACCAATAAGATAGAAATAAGGGACTAATGGAAAATCTAGCCTTCTGGGTGGAGGTGCAGGGCACAAGTTTTGAGAACCAGCACATGGTGTTTCTAATTGTTCCTTCTGCAGGGAGAGGACCCCAAGCTAATGACTGGGTCGCACACAGATGGCTCCGGTACTTTTGTAAAAACAACAAAAACTTTTGATAGATTTAACCACAGGCTTCCTCCCTGCCCCAGTAGCGTAGCAAACATTTCTATCGAATTCAACATGCTCCGTGCACCCATTTATTGATGTAATTGGAAAGTAGATTCTACTGTTCTGTTCCTTTTTTGCTTTTATTCCTTTCCAACATTTTAATGTTAAAAAGGATAAGGAAGAAGCGTCTTGAGCGAACAAATCTTGCTCTAACTTAACCAAACTTGAGGAAACAAAATACAACCCTAATGTTTTGTTTCCCTTTCCTTTTGGAGGTTGGGAAGGGCAGGCAACGATGGATGTGGTGACTGAATGGCAGCAAAAAACTTTTCAGTCAAATGTTCAAATCGTAAAACTGTCAACTTTTTTCCTGCAACGAGGAGCAATGAGAGAAAGATGGAAAACTACAGATCAATGTCGTTTTCAGCAGAGAAAGAAGTTTCTGGCAAGCAGAGCTTTTTAACATGGAAGAGGCTGCGTTGGGAGGCAATGAACTCCTCATCACTGGGAGAGGTTCATGCAGAAACTGGATAATCAGCTGCCAGAATGTCTTCTCCAGTTCAACACAATTAAGCACTTGTTACATGCACCGGCCTATAGACTGAAAGGGGATTCCTCCATTGAGTGGGAGGTTGGGTTTGATAATCCCACAGGACCCATTACAATTCAAAGATTCTCTAATTGAATGATTTTATCACATCTTGGATCAAAACTGTTTTTCACACAGATGACAAGAACAGAGTTTCACCGCTTTATAATGTTTGATGTTTAATAATATAAGACATAGTTTTAAGAGCTCAGCTTTTGGAGGCAGTGATCTGAGTTCAGATGCTGGTTCTGCCACATATGGGCTATGTGACTTTGAGCAAATGAATGAACTAATCTGAACCTCAGTTTTTCCCAACTGTAAGATGAGGGTGCTAATACTTGAAACCAGCTCATAATGCAGTGAGGATTAAGTGAGATGATCTACATAAAGTGCTTAGCATGATGTTTAGAACATGGTAAATGCTCAATAAACATTACCACCAGGCTTTATTGAAGTTGTCATTCTCAACTAAGTCTTACACCTGACCTTTAGCTCTGTGATTCTGTTTGCAGGAGACAAGAGTCTCCATAAATGCCAACAAGGAGGGCCTCTGACACACACATTTTGCATTAAGTTGGTGGTTATCCGTCCTGTGTCATTTTTCTCTCTTCAAGCAATCGATAGCTTTCAGCAAGAGCCACCCAATTCCGAATCCTTATATTATTTCCATTTTTTCCCCAAACCATACCGAAGTCAGTATATCCACCTGTATCCCATCCCAGTTCACCACAGTGAATGTGTCACAATTGAACAGCCACCACAAGCCAGGGACTACCAATACTCCACCCACCATCAGTGACAGGGTCCTCACTGCCTCGTGGAGAGTGGCCAACTCCACAATCCATTCTTACAGTCAGCCTGCTAGGATCAGTGATGGCACCAAATGTCTTAGATTGGGTTCCCTAAAGCAGAGCCTGAGACAGGGATTCAAAGCCATGAGACTTGCTGAAGGCATGCACTTTAGGAAACGTCATTACAGGAGGAAATGAAGCAAGATAGAGAAGGTCATAGCCGAGAAGACATGTAGTCTGGTAAAGTCTAGCCTCAGCCTGATGCACAAAGGGAGGGTTCTGGAGCATAAAGTGTACCAGTTCCGCCCCCCGCCCCCCGGCCTTGAGACGAGTGAATCAGCCTTTTGTACCTCATATCAATCAGTCATTCGCTGGGGGGTGAGGAGGACAGGTAACTCCTAGGTGAAGCACTTCCCATCATCTGTGGGCAATTCCCCAGTCTCTGGAGAAGAGGGAGAGCTCTGAGCTCTTAGCAGACAAAACTCAGAGCAACTGGGGGACAGATGTGCCAGCGTAGTAACGAGGATCTGGACAGCATACCAGTGTACAACACACACAATCAACAAGTATTTATTGGGTGTTTATTTAAGTCAGGCAGTCAACAGAAGCAGGACTTCAGCAGAGCCCAAAAGCACTCTTTCCTTCTCTCTAGCAAACCAAGTTAACCCTCTTTTCCATGTCATCTTCTTTCCCCCACAAATCCTACCCAGACCTTCGCACAAGCCAGGCCGAACCAGACCATGTCTTCCCTGCTCCGAATTACTGTTTACCCTCAAATCCAGCTGCAACTCAAACTGAAATTCATTCTATGAGCCATTATCCTAGGGGGGGCTCTATCTCCAGGCACTGCAAACTGGAACTCACACTGCTTGGACCACAATTAGTCCAATTCCTTCTCTGGACGTAGCTGCGCTCATTCTTGTGGGTCCACAGTAGTTTGGCCTGTCTTCTCTTCTCTGTTCCCCTAAGGCCCCTATCCCCTCAACTCAAGATGCCACTGACCAACACCGCTTCTCCCGAATTTACAAACTTGACTCCTCTTTCTACCAGCTAACCTTGGTGCTAGTAGAATCAAAACAAAATGAAACAAAAAGGCAGAGACGGTTTCCTGGAGAAGTTGTAGATTGAATAAGGCAGCAGGAACGCATACCATCCAGCCTCTGAATGCCAATTTTGCCAAAACATAAATACCTTAAGTCCATTTCTTTTCAAAGGGTTTAATACTCAAGATGGGAACAATGACTGGAACATTCTAGTGGCTGGGGTAATCATTTCTAGAAAATGTTCATTGCTGAGGTACCAAAACAGATATCATGCCAAAGAGTTCTCTCTTTCTCTGTGCTCTTCCCTGAATAGATAGGCCATCAAACAAGGCAGAAACCCCAAATCAAGTTGATCTCTACTGCATTTATGAGGCTTTTCCCAGTATTAATGTTCTGAGATTCAAAGGAAGAATAAGTGCCATCTGAAGGCTTTCCTTCATCCTCCATATCCGTAGGTTGTCTTTTTATCTAGATTCTCAAGCATGAAGATGCTAATGAAAGCATTTCTTGATGGGAAAAGCAAACAGATATCTATCTATTGTGGATTCTCCAGTGTTCCTAAGTTCTAATGGAAGGACTTCAACACATCTGTAGGTTTGATGGTTAAGGTGGAGAAAAGCCTGAAGTTGGTATTACATTCATAACAGGAGTAGGGTTTCTCTTCAGGAAGGTTTCTCTAAAATTGCGTAAGAGATATCCTACAATATAAACATCTATACACTTAAGGTATTTATGGGATCTGTCCTCTCATGACTTCTCAGATGTTTAAAGAGGCTACAACTCCAACTGAAACTCATCCCACATTCTTTACATTGAAAGGGTTTCTCACCGGTATGGATTCTCTGATGTTGATTAAGATGTGACTTCAGAGTGAAGCCTCGGCCACATTCATTACATTGATGGGATTTCATGTTGGAATAGGTTTTTTGATATTGTTTTACGTGGGAACACTGGCCAACATTTTCTCTACATAGATCGCATTTATAGGTTTTCTCTGCAGTATGAGTTCTGTAATGCTGAATAAGGTCTGAACTATAACCAAAGGCTTTGCCACATATATCACACTTATAAGGCTGCTCTTGTAACTCAATCTTCTTATCTTCAATCACTGTTAAGTTCCAACTATATGCTTCCTCACAAATGCCATTTTTTTCATTTTTCTGACCCATGTGGAGCACCTGATGTTCAATTAGGCTAACATACTGAAAAAAGATTTCTCCACATTCATGGCACTGATGGGATTTCTCTCTAGAATGGAGTCTCAGATGCCCGGCCAGGTGTGAACGCCTCCCAAAGCCTTTCCCACACTCGTTACACTTAAAGGGTCTCTCCCCACTGTGCACACTCTGATGCTGAACAAGATGGGACCTCACTCTAAATGCTTTCCCACATAAATGACAAGTATAGGGTTTTTCACCAGTGTGGACTCGCTGATGCTGAGTTAGGTGCACACGTTGATTGTAGCTTTTCCCACATTCATCACACCTAAAGGGTTTCTCTCCAGTGTGTATTCGTTGATGTTGAATAAGATGTGCACTCTGAATAAAGCTTTTTCCACATTCATTACATTTATGCGGTCTCTCTCCTGCAGAAGATTTTTTGTGGACATATGTGACATCACCGAAATTTGTCCTCTTTGAAGAAGGTTGTCCTAGTATCTCTTTCATGGGCATTCCCTGCTTTCTATCCAACTTGCCTTGCTGTTCACAGCCTTCTCCAAAATCTTGACCTTGAGACACATTTCTTTGGATTTTTCCTGAGAGTTCCATGTCTGCTTCTGAAAATTCTAAAATTTTCTTCTTAACATTCAATTTCGTATTCTTACTTCTTTTGTCACTGCCTGAAAAAATAAAGAGGAAATGCAAATATCATCAGTTCTTTTACAGAAGAAAAATAAACTGTCAGGAAAAAGAGGATAATCAGAGGAAACTATGATGCAATAGGAGTAACAAAGGGGGCTGCATGTATGTACTTGATGCCAGCATGAACAAAAAGAAGCTTTAGGTATTTGTGTCCAGTGAAAAGAACAAGACAAAGAAGAGGCTTGATCAGAAGGGTGGTGAGAATGACTGAGGCTAGGCAGTCACAGGGAGAAGCAAAACACTTTTATTATATACGAAGGAGAGAAAGGAGTTCTGATGTGGGAGAGGATGTAGGATATGTGGCGGGGAGCGTTACCCCAACATGAGTTAGACAGACAGAATGAGACCGACCAGAAATACACAACTGGGTGGTGAGAACTGACATAAAGTGGAAGAATGGGAAGCAAAGGATTATGAAGGGGCTATGAAGTCAGAAGAATACCCGATTAGGAGGTGGGAAAAAGAGAAATGAGCCAGTAAAATATAATGTCAAGAGGGTGGGTGATGTCTCAACCCCCACTCTCTTCGCCCTTAGTGGACACTCTAGCTTCCGTTTCCCGCCCACAGCACTGGGTACTTCCCCTTTGGGAATGCACATCACCTTCAGTATCTGCTACTCCCAGCAGACCCAGCTCCATGAGGGCATGAACTGTATCTGTTCTGTTTGCTGCTCTATCCCAAGCACCTCGCACTAGAGGCTCTCAATAAATACAGCTGGATGAGCACACAACGTACGCCTCCTTTGACCCAGAAATATGGGGGGAGGTAGGTCATAAGAACAATCAGTCAATAACCTAGTCATAAGAACAATTGCCGGGAAGATATAAAAGAAAAGGTACTATTTTAAAGCAGTTGCTTTCCAAATCAAGAGTGCTAGCAGATGGATTTCCCTAATGAGGCAGCCACCAAGTAGAATGGGGCAGACCTGGTGAGGAGATAGCTCAGCTCAACCCAGATTTAAGGGCACTATGCACTTCATAAACTTCTATGCTATGATGTAAGAGGTGACAGTGGCTGTTAATGTGAATGACAAGTAGCTGGGTTTGGGGACATCAAAGGCATAATTTAAAAATAAAAACTTTGGCCAGGCTTAGAGTTTTCTGAAGACTATGAATGACAGCCTCTAAGTTCACAGCAGTTTATGGTGATCTTATCCTTATACAAGTCACTTGATGGATAAAAAAATAAGCAAACAAACAGGAAAATGACTCAACCTTATTCATAACCAACTTACTGAAAATGGATATAGCAAAGAATTCTCTTTTGCTTACTCAATTTGTTATAAAAAACTTTTGATGACCCTGGAAGAAATTTAGTACAACTGATACTCTCACATGTGGTATGATTGTTTTAAAAAGCAATTTGACAACGTGTATCAAGAGCCATAAAAATGCTTTTGGCTTTATCATCCACTAATCCCACTTCTGGGCATCTATTATAAGGAAATAATCCTAAATACATACAGAAAAAGGCATAAGCGCAGTTATCAGGACAAAAGAGAAAAAATGAGAAGTTCAACTGGGAAACAGCTGAGTAAATTATGATGTCTCCATACAATGGCAGGTGGTCAAAAACAAAAAATAGGAGGTCCAAGCAACACCGGAAAATGTATACGTCTAATATTTAATTGTACCCTATGAGTATACCTATATAAAAATAGGCTTATGAAGATAGAAAGAAATACACCAAATAATAATTTATTAGTTGGGATGGTAGGAGTATGAGTGATTTTTTTCTCCCACTTTCTTTCCTCCAAACTTCCTGTACTACTATTTTATCATTTTAAAATAAGTGAAATAACTAAATTGGGAGAAGGGGGAAGAGGGAAAGAACCATGTAAGAGAACCAAAATCCTCATTTATTACAACAGAAAGTCAATCAGTAATGTCTAAAATTGATGAGTCAAGCAATAGCAGTATTATTTAAAAATATAGAATTACCAGAAGAAACAAGTAAGAACTGAAAGCAGGTACCTCTGGGGAAAGGGAAGCTGTGGGGATGGTGGAGAGAGCATAGGGTTTTGCCTACTAATTTGAAAATTAATTAAAGTATAAATAATAATAAAATAGACTGTCATCTTTGCCCCTCCCTACTGCTCCAATATCACAACCCATCTGTCCTATTGTTCTAAGCTAATAAAATAATGTCTGCCTCCACTGATTCTCCAAATACAAACTCCTGACACATACATCTTTGGGATTTCTCTCGGAAGTGGCGCTTCAGGTGCTCAATCAGATGGGAGTGCCGACTGAAGTTTTTCCCGCATTCGGTACATCCGTAGGGTCTCTCTCCGCTGTGCACACTATGATGCTGGACGAGGTGGGAGCTCACACGGAAGGCTTTTCCACACACCTGACATTTATAGGGTTTCTCACCAGTATGGACCCGCTGATGCTGAGTAAGGTGCACACGCTGATTATAGCTTTTCCCGCATTCACCACACTTAAATGGTTTTTCTCCGGTGTGGATTCGCCGATGTTGAATGAAGTTTGAGGCTTGAAGGAAAAATTTACCACAATCATTACATTTGTGGCCTCTTTCGCCATTTGTGTTTTGCTTACGATTAATGTCTGTGATGGCACCAAGATCTCTTTTCTGGGAAGGGTTCTGCCTTGACTTCCCCACAGTGGGGTTTACCTGCCACCTTTCTACCACGTCGTGAAGGTCACTAACTTCTCCAAACTCCTGACTCTGGGGAACATTTCTTTCAGTGCCGCCTGATGTCATCCAGTGCGATTCGGCTTCATCAGAAATCTGCTTTACTATGAGTTCCATATTGTCACTCCTGGACTCATAATCTGAAATAATAGAAGGGAAAGAGAAAAATTAGCTACTCCCTGGACTAGAAGAAAGAAAATGACTGAGGGATACAGGATGATTAAATCAAACCAACATGTGCTAGCAATGCATGACGCTGGAAAATCATTTGCAAAAAGAATTCACAATACAGGACGGGAGAAAGAATATTTAAGCAGGGAACTGAGACAGGTTAGGGAAGAAAGAGCTGGCAAGAATGCTTCAAAGGGATGAGACTGGGAGAGCAGTCACTATGCTTAATGAAGATGATATCCTCTTGGTATGGTACTTACATATGGTACCTTTTTGTGAATACCTGTGCAATATTCACTATTCTTAATAAAATTTGTTAATGGGTTATGCAGTTAACCCAGTTTTTGCCCCCTCTTCCTGTTTATTCAGAGCCTGGAGAAGAAAGAGGATCTTTCTAGCTTTTTAAATCCTCAAAGAATCTCGTTTTGGTACGAATTAGTCTAAAGGAAAAAAAGGCATTCTCTCTAAACCCAGACAAGAGGCTACTACTGTCAAGAGCTGGCCTAACACTCAACAGTCACTGATGAATACAGAGGTTTAAGAGACTGCATTCAGTTCCCTTGTAACTGGATCAGCAAGATATATTTCACTCAAAACACCGACACTTAATATGGTTTGTAGAGACAAATCTTCAAGTTAAAAAAAATAGGGAATATTACTTTTTAAATGCTAGACAGATAGATCACGGCCTATTGAGAACTTTCTAATAAGATCTTTTTGTAAAAAGCAAAGTTGTTTTCAAATATTACATAATACTGATAATAAGAGCTAACATTTGCTGAGTGTGTACTATGGACCAGGCTCTACGCCTGGAAGCGCTTTACGATTTCACGGCATTTAATCCTTACAATGACCCTTTGAGGCAGATACTATTACTATCCTTTTTTGAGAAGTTAAAATTTGTGTACCATGAAGACTACTCTAATTTTAATTTATAACTATTTCTACTTAATTCTCTTCCTAAAAAGACACTGTAACAGTGGAAACAAAAAAATCACCTCATAAAATGAGACTTGTTACCTGTTTTTTCCTCCCCCATTTAAGTAGGCAGGTAATCCCAGCCACCACAGTACTTTCTCTGCTATTCACATCTACTTATACTCACACATTTTATTCTTATTAGAAATCTCCATTTGACAAGTCAAACAAGCTCATGGCTTTCTTTTTCTGGGGGTGAACTTGAAAAAAATCAGATTAGCCCAGTGCACCTTGTTGGGACTACAGACAACTAACCTTCTCCAGAGAAGGGGATGACACAGGTTGTCACTAGTTGGCATACAGATTCGCTTTGTCCCTCTTTCCCCGCCCCTTCACCATGTACATAACAAGCTTTCTGTTGATTCTCCTGGTTAATTTGTATATTTGACAGAGAACTGTGCTCCTTGCTCAATACAGTGCCCAGCTGCTTAGTAATACAGTGGGGTGGGGGGAGGGGGTTACAAAAACACCCAATCAGGCAGATTTGGTGTTTCACAAATTCATGCTCTTCAACCTCACAGCAGCATTCTATGTTTGTAAGGTTGGCGAGTTTTCCCACTCATTTTTCCCAGCGGCTACATCAAAACATGTCCATCATGATCTCCAAGACATACCACTGTATTTAAAAATGCAATACTGTGTATAGCATGCTATTTTTGCACGAACTTCTATATACGCAAAATATGTCTAGTGATACAATCAAGAAACTGGTAACAGTCACTGCCTCTGGGAGGGACTAGGAGACTGAGGACCAGGCACAGGTGACTCACTTTTCACCTTATACCCATTTACACTGTTTGAGTATTTTTTACCATGTGCACACGTGACCTTTTTAAAACCAAAGTTCTCCACTGCACCCAACCTCTACTCCACCACCTGCTCCATTACCTGCTCACTCTCAACAGGCGACTTGTCTCCTATTTCAGGAAAAGTCAAAGCTATTCAGACAAGAACTTGAACATCTGAAAACCACAACTATAAACTTGCTGGCAGCCTTATTCTTTCATCCTCCCCTCGTCTCACAGTGGAAGAGGGCAATCTCCCTAATCAAGGTGAATCCTTCCTCCTGGACCCTGGATGTCACCACACCATCCTGTTTTCCAGGGACCTCCTTACAAAAATTATCCGCTCTTCCTTGCCCTAACATTTCAAACTCACTCTCTACTAGCTCATTTCCAGCAGCATTTAAGTATGCTTAAAATTTCTCCCACTAAAAAAAAGAACATACTGAAATAATCCATCCTTCTAAGCCATGCACTCTTTCAGTGACCAGCCCTCTTTCTCTAACCCTTCACAGGTAAGGTTCTTGAAAGTTTACTATAAGAGCTTTCTCAAATTCAAAGAGAAGATGCTCTCCTTTGCAACCTTCAATGAAACTGTCTCTTGTATCCAAACGTCCCAGTCACGCCAAACAAACAGCTGTCTCCAAGATTCCTTTTTTTATTTCTCATTTCTAAATTTGAAGGATATTTTTTAAATCTTGACCTTTTCTGATGCTGTGAGGAACCCAAAGGCATGAAAATAATCTAATGTGGCCTTCCCAGAGAAGTTAAGAAGGCAGTAACCACTGAACATATATAGAAGAGTATATTGAAGATGATGTAAAGAGATGAGTAATGAGAAAAAAAATCAGAAAGAAGGAATTTAAAACTGCTTAGAGAATGGTATAGAAAAGAACTGTGCCAACGGCCAACAGGCACATGAAAAGATGTTCATCATCACTAACTATTAGGGAAATGCAAATCAAAACTACAATGAGATATCACCTCATACCCATCAGAATGGCCATTATTAAAAAGACAAGAAATAACAAGTGTTGGAGAAGATATGGAGAAAAGGGAAACCTCATACACTGTTGGTGGGAAAGTAAATTGGTGCAGCCACTATGGAAAATAGTATGGAGATTCCTTAAAAATTAAGAATAGATCCACCAGATCTAGCTATTCCACTTCTGGGTATTTATCCACAGAATACAAAAGCACTAATTCAAAAAGATATACACACCCCTATGTTCATTGCACCATTATATACAATAGCCAAGATATGGAAACAACCCAAGTGGCCATCAATGGAATACTACTCAGCCACAAAAAGGATGGAATTTTGCCATTTGCAACAACATGGACAGATTTTGAGGGTATTTTGCTAAGTGATAAGTCAAGATGGAGAAAGATAATACTATATGATTTCACTCATAAGTGGAAGATAAAAACAACAACAACAGCAAACAAACACACAGACACAGAGAACAGATTGGTGGTTACCAGAGGGAAACAGGGGGTGGGGAGAGGGCAAAAGGGGTAAAGGGGGACATCTGTACAGTGACGGACGGAAATTAGACTTTTGGTGGTGAACACAATATAGTGTATACAGAAGTTGAAATATAATGATGTACACCTGAAATCTATATAATGTTATAAACCAATGTTACCTCAATTAAAAAATAAACTGTGCCAATAACCTCTAACTCTGAAACCCATTAAATACCTGTAAAATAACTGAACGAGATAAAACAATACTAATAGACTCAAAATAGATAAGTGAGGTATTTGAAATTAATTTAAAAAGATAAAAAATTTGCATGAAATATGATATTTATACTATATAAATAATTCCTTGAGATGAAAGGCCACCACTAAGATCCCAATAGATAAACAAGCACAGGGCAGGTACAAATAAATCAAAGAAAAGGAAATACAAACGTATACCAACATTAATAAAAGAAACGGAAAATCTAAAAGAGCAGCAGTCAATTTTACTTTTTAAATAAGAACCTGTGAGGGAACCAAAACCCTTAGACATGTAAAGTGGTATAATGCTTTTAAAAAGAAATGTGGCATTACACATGTATTTCATCTAAAGTCTACCAGTGCGCTTGACAGATAGTGCTTCTTCTGAAAGAATTCACTCAAAAGAAGCTGAAAGCCATAAGCTCCAAAATGTTTGCCACAGTGCTGAGATTTTAATAATTGTTCCAGGCAACAGGACCAAATACATATTAGTTTCCAGGATCATAACTTAGTTACCAATAGGTTCAAAACCTCATTTGGGGCACAAAATTTAAGAAGGGATGTGACATGCAAAATATGGTGGCAAGACAAACATCATAAAATCACAATCTAAGAACGATAATGGAGTGAACAACTAGCCATCCGTGCACTAGAAGAAAGGAAAAGAATTAATGCTATTGAGATATTGTGATAACTACTATAACAAAGTTATTCAGCAAAGTCTGAGATGCTTTCACAAATGAGAATTACTCCGTTAAGAATTACTCAATTTGTCAAGGAATAGAAGTCTATGAATATGATGAATTTATTAAAATCCAAACCAGTTAGTTTTAAGTGCTTTTAAAGTGGTATACAGAGAACATATGCTGGATTTTGAATACTATCCCCCAAGCATGATCAGTTTTCAATCACACCCTTATTATGATAGAAATAATCAGAATAAGCTGAATAAGAAAAAAAAAGAAGGCTAACTTACTCTTTCACAGAAAAAAATAAGCAAAGTCATAGCAATTAAAACACACATGCTTTTATAGGCTGTGCTAGAAATACTCTTTAAAGCAAAATTAAGATATCCTAATCCATGCAGATGAAATATTCTTACCCATAGAAGTAATACTCCCATAATTCTCCTTTCTGTCGTCCCTATAGAGGGACTTCTGGGTCTGGTCCAAATGTCCCCATTCCTCCAGGATGAAGGATACAGCCACATCAGCCACATCTTCAATTTTCACCAACTTCTGAAACATGAGATCTCCACTAAATTCCCATTCCCTATGTTTACATTCAGAGTCAGGGGAAGAACTGGGAGCGTTAAGAAAGGAAACGGGAGAGACTATGCTTCAAAGAGGATGGGGCGGGGGGTACTGCATACAATGGAGAAAGACATTCTAGTAGAACCCAGGATGGGCCTGGTCTCCGGTGAAAGAGAACACCTGACAAAGATTCAGGATTAAGGCAACTACTTGTCCAAGAAGAGACATGGCTCCTCACTGCGGGCACAGGGACCTCAGCTCACCTGCGACCCAGCTGAGAGAAGTGAGGCTGTCAGCTCCTGGCTGTCCTTCAGGGGAAGGGAAGGAAGTTGGAGAGCAGGAAGGGCTGAGGGGGGAGAAAAAGAGGTGTCAGTGAGAATATCTTTGCCCAGTTCCGCCTGTCATCACACTCTGCTTTTGCTCAAGAATGCACAATGGTGCCCTGCCGCATCAAGGCCAAATTGTTTGGCTCTCAAGACCCTCTACAATCTGGCCACTCCAAACCTCGCTATATTCATCCTTCCCCCCAAAAAACCCAGACTCCCTGCTTTGGTCAGGCTCATCCCTGCCGCTGACCTCAGATTGTGCTGTTCCCTATAAAGGATGCACTCTGCTCTGCCAAGATCAAATCCAGTTATCTCAAAGAATGACCAAAAGTCCCACATCTTCCAGGAAGCTGAAGTGCTGCCTAGAGCCCAGGGCTTCTCAAGCTTTAATGTGCAAACAAATCACCTGGAGGTCTTGGTACAGGGCAGATTCTGGCTCAGCAGTTCTGGGGTGGCTCCCATATTTTGCATTTCTAACAAGCTCCCAGGTGCTGCTGGTACTGCTGCTTCTGGGATCACACTTTGATTAGCAAGGCCTTAGTCCACATTCTCTCCCTTCAAGGAACTACGATGGTTGCTTTATAGTCAGCCAATTAGCATGTATTATGTCTATTCTGTGTGTTCTAGGAATAGGCAGATAAAACAATTCTTGCCTTCAAAAACTTCACTGTCTAATAGGGAGGGCAGACATGTAAGCCTTTCCTACTTCCAGAACAGGGTAAAGAGTACTATAATTGAAGTTCACCCAAGTTCTTGTGGGAACACAGAGGCCAGGGCACCCACAGAAGGAAGAAGGGCAGGAAGAGAATCATGAAAGCCTTTCCACAGGCAGAGACTCTGGGAAGTAGGGGCGGGGTGGGGCAGGATGAGGATGCTCTCCAGGCAGAGTGCACCGAGTGTGCAACACCTGGAGGGTCTGATCTCCAGATGCTGGTGACCATCTGACCTTCCTCTGTCACCTCTGCTTGTTCTTTGTCCATGATTCATGGTGCATCCAGATCTCACTGTCTATGTGTGCCCTGACTTGGATTGATCCACCTGGTACTAACCTTTAACCTGATGGTTTAGACCTTGCTATGGTTTCCCCAGTCCTGGAGACATATGCGCCTGTGTAGCCTGCTTGTTTCCAAGGACTAGGAAGTAATGAGCAAGGACACAAAAAAGAGGAGACAATGGTTAGAGATGAAAGCCACAGAGACAGGATCTGAAACCAGAAGTGTGCCTAAGAGTCAAAATAGGACTTGAAGAAAGGGATGGATGCAGTCTCTGAGCAAATGGTAATTTTGTTGGAATAAAGAAACTTGCTAGGGTCTGGCTAACATGGCAGAGAAGAGAAGCGGTATGTAGGAAGAGAAGAAAAGAGCAGCTTGATCTGAGGAGACTCTGAGAGCGAAGGAAAGACGACAGTGATTTAAGGAGGGCAGGATTCTGTGCTTGGGAGAACGTGGTGGGAAAGCAAAGCTAGGACAGCTCAAATTGGGGTAAAAGTGTAGATTTAGAGCTGGACTCCTCGGGTTAAAATCCCAGCTGTGCCACTTACTAGCTCTGTGATCCTGGACAAATTACTTAACTTTCCTAGGTCTAAGCTTTTTAATTTCTGACATTTTGTAATATTAGAAATTATCCTGATATCAACAGGATAACAATAGTATCCATTCCAGTGGCTTAGTGTGAGCATTAACTCGTGGTAAGCCAGCCAGGTCTATGAGAGACAATTTTGGATTTGGGGTTTCTTTTTTAGTTTTAATGGTATTACATGACTTTTATTCTTTTAGCAATCTTCTGAAGAACAAAAAGAAAACATTTTAGTATTACTAAAAAGTAGAATAAAATTCATTCTATCTTCAATTTCTATATGGATCCACTGGACCCTTTTACAAATCTAGGTTAGACTGTGGGATCTGAGTGATCTTATTTTTTCCCTCTATCTTGAATCATTTTTTTCTTTCATCATCCCAGGAATTATTTCATTTATACTAATCAGTATTCAAAGATTATTACCAATGATACTACAAAAGACTAAAAAAATAAGAAAATGGGAGAATAAAGGAAATAGGATCATACACTAGTGAAATAAATCACCATTCTTCACTATTCTCAAAGTATTAAATGAACTACCCAGCGTACTGCCTCATTTTCAAGATGGTATAGGACTGCTGACATCTCCTGTTACCTTTGTTGAAGCTTAGTTGAAAATTCAGAATTTTCATATCAGCAAATAGAAGAAAATCTGCAGTGGAAGATGTTTCACTATCATCAGATGAATGAGAAGATGATGTAGAGACGAGAGTAACACACTCTCTAATGATGATGATGAAACTGAAAGTCTAAGGGAAACCTTGGGATGAATCTACAAATGACCATATCCTAGATGAATTCTCTCAAACGCAAGAATCAATGGTGAATACTGTATTTCTTATTTCCAAAAGGAAATAAGACATTTTCATCCAGTGAGTCATTCAATAGGAAGGACTTCATCACGCAATATTTTGCAACAAGATTCTGGACCATCCCATTTTGCTAAAAGGAAAGTATTGGTTTTGTTAAAGGGACAGTATTGTGTGACAGTATTCTGTCCTCTTTTATGTTTATATTATCAAAATGTAACTGATAGAGCCTTAATTAATTTTCACTATCCTTTGATTCTTCTGCAAATTATTCACAAACTGACTTAAAAATATTAAAAAAAATTTTTTTTTCTTTTCTTAAAGATTGGCACCTGAGCTAACAACTGTGGCTGATTTTTTTTTTTTTTCTGCTTTATCTCCCCAAATCCCCACTGGTACATAGTTGTATATCTTAGTTGCAGGTCCTTCTAGTTGTGGCATATGGGACGCCGTCTCAACGTGGCCTGACGAGCGGTGTCATGTCCGCGCCCAGGATCCGAACCAGCAAAACCCTGGGTCACCACAGCAGAGCGCGCGAACTTAACCACTCGGCCATGGGGCCGGCCCCAATATAAAAAAAAAATTTTACAAGGACCCATTGGCCCCAGATGGTAAAAGATGAGGGTTAAATGAGTTCACACAGGTAAAGCCTGAGAACAGCTCCTGACACACAGTAAGCATCACATAAGTAATAGTTGCTGCTGCTGCCTCTGCTTTTGTTATCACCGCAGTGAAGGGAAAGCTGGGAAAGGTGACAGCCGTGGGGCATGTCAGGTGAAAGACCTGACCACTGAGGGGAGCCTCAAAGAAAGCCTGCAGACAAACAGGAAAGGCAGGTTCCCCACTCCTTATCCACAGTTCTGAAATCCCAAAGGTCTCAACACCAAAGGGGTTTTGTCATTAAGTTAGACACTGACCTAATCTGACAGCAAAACCTGACCTGACCTGATATGAAGGTATTTAAAATTTCCATTGAAATCCACTTACTGAAAATATGCATACATTTCTCTGCCGACATAGTATCATGTGTGATTATGGGGTACCACCTCAAATCCTGCTGGTCGTGAAATGTATGGACTATAAATCATGTTTATCTTACTAAACCTAAAAAATTCCAAATTCTAAAATATAGACAAATTTCAGAAAAAAATCTCAATTCTCTGATAGCAAGAGCTTCTGACTGGGGATTATAGACTTGTGGACATATATCATAACTAAGATACTCAGCTGTTCACTTTTTTCCTTGATGTAGCTAATACAAGTTAATAAAATTACGAGAGGGAGGGAGGGAAGGAAAGAGAGAGCAAATGTTCTCAAGGTCATTGAAGCACTGCTTCAAATAAGATTTCAAGGTGAATGACTGAGTAGCCAGAAACGAATGCAATTAGGAACTGGAGAGCTTTTTCTTACATAAGCATTAATATACCAAAATCTATGAGGTAGAGTTGGAAAACTGTTGCAAAACAATTGTGATTTTTGTGGATTTTTTAACAGTAAAAGATTTTTGTAGATCTTTTAACAGTCCCTGTACTTAGAGTTGCCATCATTTGCATTATGGCTTCTGAATACAACTGTGGTACAGTTCCAAGCCATCCTGTAAGTGGACCCTTCTCTTAACAACAGGGACTCAATTCCAAGTCCCCAGCCCTTCCCAACCTCCAGATGCTGCTGACCGCAGAGAGACTGCCGGGCCCAAGTCTCTCCCTTACAGACACTGCTTACCCACATGGTCAGGGTACCCACTCTTGAGCCATATCTGCTCCACTGAATCACAGGTCCTCACCATTTTCCTCCAGAAGATGAGGCTTCTGTGGCTCTTGTTCAGGCTGGGGGTCCACAGACAGGAGCTGGTGACTGAAGGACTCCTGCACAGCTCCAGGTGGCACCATCTTCTGAGGAAGGACTTCAGGACATGCCACAATCTAATAAGCACAACCACACGGATCAGCATAGTTAGAAGGCTATGAAAGAATCCAGTAAATTCACGTTAAACCTTCATTCATTCCTTTGCCAAATATTTAACGTGTGTCTACAATGAGCCAGGCACTATTAAACAGTGGCTTGATAAACATGGTTTACATCTAGTTGGAGAAGACTTCCATTAAATATATCAACACAAAAATAAATACATAACTACAAACCATGTCATATGTTAGGAGAAGAAAGTGGTGCCAAGAAACAGAACAGATGGGACTTACTTTAGATTGGCTGGCCAAGAAGGCTTCTCAGAGGAAGTTTCACTTAAGTAAAACTAGAGGATGAAAGAAGCCAGCCAGGAGAAAAGTAAGGAGTGTCCCAGGCAGAGAGAACGACATAAGCAAAGATCCTCAGATAGAAAGTGGGTGTTTGGCACAGTCAAGGAACCATAAGAAGGTTAATGTAGGTCAAGTTTAGCAAAGAGGGGAGAGAGGCCAGAAAGCAGGCTGGAAAGGTCAATACAGGACTCAGGAAGCCACACTCGGTTCCCTGGCAAACCAGGTTCAAGCAGGACAGACCAACACCAAGACCTGAGCCAGTTCATGTCCGGCATGTACAGTCCTTCATCATTCTGTTCCTGGCTCTTGCTCAACCCTAGGGTACACACAAATACTCTGCCACAACCACTCTACAACCTGCCTGTTCTGGAAGGCACTAGCTCAGCGGCATCCTAGCAGGTAATAAGATCCTGCACTGAGACAGAATTGCCATTCCCCCTCTCCCCCTCCCTCATGTTTCAAAGCACTTTAAATTTTAACCCTCCTAGTACTGGCAAAACATGGTACAGGAGTCACATTAGGAGGCAGCTGCAAAACAGTTGTGGCAAATATCACTCTGCATGGAAGTTTGTGTGTCCTTGTGGACCAGCTCAGAACAAGAGTTAAGAGGAGGCCAAGTATGTCAAAGGGCACCTGGGCGCCAAAGAAGCAGAGCAGCCCTTGGGACAGAGAAACCAAGGACGAGGGGTAAAGGATAAAGCCTGGGAACAGGCCTTGCCGGAGACAAGAACTGCCTGGAGATAAGTTGAGGAACAATGCTGGGGATACAGAAGGCAGGCAGAGAGAAAGGAAACACGGTAAGCTGTGGAGGCCCCTGAGAAAATTCCCTCTATGGGCCTCAAATCCCTGACTACCACTAAGAAATATTTTTCTCTGTGTCCCTTCCAAAAATGGGCTGCACATTACAATGAGAGAAGTAAATTTGTAATATCTGCTGTAAATCCTCTATTTTAAATACGTCTGTTGTTTTCAGCTATGCTTTTGGATATTTATTACTATAAAACAGTACGGACGAGTTTGTCCATTAGTGTCTCAAGTTAGGTTAAGAAAAGGAATAACCCGATGTCACCATGAATCTTTACTTCCTGTCCTGACAGAAGTGACAAAAAGGTTCAAACATTCCCGTCTGCAGGACAAGCATTCAGCACAGCTGCAGGGTCCCTCTGCTGCCCACCTGCATCCCGGAGTGAGCTAAACCAGCTGAAGAGCCTGAGAGTATTCTGCAATGTTCAAGGACCTCTTACCCAGAGGTGAAGAATAAGGAGGCTGTGGTGCCTTCCGCGGAAGTGCAATGGCTCTAAAGAATGAAGGAAATTCTCTACTAGCTTCAAACTCTCGTGGACCTAAGAAACCATCATTTTTGTTTCTTTGCTATAAAAAAAAAAATTAAAGTTTAACAGACTGTGAGCCTACAACAAGCAGAAAGTAGCAGGTCAGGTTATAAATGAGTAAGAAAGGACAAGAAGACGTAACAACACAAAAGTACCAATCCTCCCTAAATTAATACACAATTTAAAGCAATCTCAACAAAAATACCAAATAGGATTTTTGAGGTGGTAGAAACTAAACAAGTAATTCTAAAGTTTATAAAGAAAAAAGAAAACATCAAAAAAAAAATTTAGAAGGAAGAAGGGTAGTCCTACCAAATACCAAAACATTTTACAGAGCTCAAATAATTAAAATACTGATACAGAGACAGTAAGATGAATAAAAAGGCCAGAAAGGGACCCAAATACATGCAGAAATTTGCTATGTAATAGAGATGGTATTTTAATCAGAGAGTTAAGAAAAAGGGATTACTACAGAAGTTGCTGGGGCAACTAGATAGATAACTGGAAAAAAATAAAATTGTAACCATACCAAACACCCTACATCAAAATAAATTCTAGATGGAGCAATCATTTCAAAGTGTTAAAAAAAAATACCCACAATGGAGAAGAAACTATGAGAAAAGTTTCTCATAATATTGTAGCAGAGAAGGCCTTTCTAAGTATGGCACAAAACCCAGAAACCATAAAAGATTTTAAACAGATTGCATAAAAATTTTTTAAAACCTGCAAAGCTAAAATCTCCATAAGCAAAGACAGACAAGAAACTGGAAAAATACCACTTGCAACTCAGATGACAGACATAGTGCTTATTTTTTCTAATAGTTAACAGTATAAACAGGTAATTCACAAAAAAAGGTATACACATAGCTCTTTAAAATATATGCTGTGGTCAAACACTCATAATAAGAGAAATGAATATTAAAATGGCAGAGAAATGAAATATTGTATCTTTCGGACTGGCAATAATCAAGAAGTTTGATAACATTATGTTAACAGGCTGTAGGTAAAAAATTTCTCTCACACATTGCTGTTGGGAACATAAATTGCTATAACCTCTACAGAGGGCAATCTGTCAAAAGTTGTTTTTTTTTCCTTTTTTGAGGAAAATTAGCTCTGTGCTAACATCTGCCAGTCCTCCTCTTTTTGCTGAGAAGACGGGCCCTGAGCTAACATCCGTGCCCATCTTCCTCTACTTTATACGTGGGACACCTATCACAGCATGGCTTGCCAAGCGGTGCCATGTCTGCACCCGGGATCCAAAGTGGCAAACCCTGGGCCTCTGAGAAGCTGAACGTGGGCACTTAACCGCTGTGCCACCAACCCAGCCCTCAACAGTTGTTAAAAGTACAAATGCATATGGTCTCTGAACCAACAATTTGACTCCTACAATTAATAATGTATGTAAAGGATATTCATTGCAGCAAAGTTTGTTACAGTAAAAATTCAGAAACAATCTAAAGGAACAATTTAAATGGCCTTCAAGCGGAGTTAAATAAATCATGGGCAGCCATACAACGGAATATAATGCAGTTTCAAAGAGTGACGCAGCTCTATTTGCACCAACAGGGAACAAACCAAGACATAAGAAAAGAGCAAGAGGCAGAAGTGCACAGTGATTTAAAAACATTTGTTTTTTTAAAGCGTGGCCTACACATATAGGCTTACGTATACAGAATACAGGATACCTCAGTAAGGATATACAAGCATCCTGTCACAATGGTTGCCTCTGGTGAGGAGATCTAGGCAGCTGGGGAGTTAAGGATGGGAGGGAAACTTACTTTTCATTACAATCTTATGTACCTTTTGAATTTTGTATCATGTCATTCAAAAAATAAATACAGTAATTCTAAAACAAATAAAATCGCAGACTGTCTTCTCCAGGTTAACACACTGGATACTGCTTCTCTTTGCTGGAGTGGCAGGAAATCTCCACAGTGTACCTAATCCCAGGGGAACAAAAGAATATGAATGAAGCACCAGACCACTAAGGATCTCGCCCCTGCTCAGCAGCTCCTTAACTCTCTTCCTCTCCTTCCTCTTTGCTCTAATGTCTCCTCACCCACTCACCTGTTGTCTGCGTTCCTCTAGTTCTCTCTGGATGTTTTCTACCACAGCCACAGCCTCTTCTCCGCTTTCCGGGTGATGTTCTCTCACCCAGGTCTGGAACTCTTCAGGCAGGATGGTAAGGAACTGCTCCAGCACCAGCAGCTCCAGGATCTGCTCCTTGGTGTGCAGCTCGGGCCTCAGCCATTCACAGCAGAGCACCCGCAGTTGGCTCAGCGCATCCCGGGGCCCCGATGCCTCATGGTACTGGAAGTGCTTGAAGCGCTGGTAAAAAGTCTCAAACATTGGTGGATTGTACTCCTGCATCCAAGTGCAGTCTTCTTCCTCCACCTTCACTATCAGAAGGTCTTGCTCTTGTGAAGTCTCAGCTGGAGGGTCTAAGTCTATACCTTCCCCAGATTCTGTCATTATCATTCCAACTCAGAGAGATGTCTCTCCAGGTTAGCTGTGTTACACTTATCGAATCTGTTTTCTGCTCTTTAAGATCTACTGAAGGACGCTTTCATTAGTGTGCAACCTACTGATATATTGAAAATCATTATTAGCAAAGATATGATAAAGGGGTCATCTATATTAAAAACGACCACTCAACAGAGTAATTTACTTGAAAATATGGATTACAAGACAGCCATCACTCCACCCATAAAACAACTACTAATAGAGAATATTTCCAACATTTAAAAAATGTAAAGGAGAGCCATAAAAATCTGACATGAGGCCCAACCAAACACAATTTTAGTGATGAAGAACACTAAATGTCATATACAAAATAGGACAAGACTTACTAACTACTCCAGACGCAGCCGCTCCTTCTCTTTACCACAAGCCAAACGCAAGTCAAAACAGGGGTCAAAACAGTACAATGGTCAAAATTGGTCCTGTCCTTCAAGCCATAAGACCCTGACAGACCAACGGGAGACTTCATTGGCCCAGAAGAGAAACAGAGTTATAACTACAGATTTGGACCTGGATACCTCGAAATCGCCCCTGACCCCGAGACACGGGACCGGCCCGGTCAAGGTTAGAGACAGGACCCTCGTCCGGACACAAAGCCCACTGCCTTTCCTCAAAGCCCCAGTCCCGGGAAGCTCTCCTGGAAGACCAAGCTCCTGCAGCCAAGGCTGCGAAGATGGGTTTCTTCTTACAACCGAGAGAAAACCAAAGCCCACACTTCGCAACACTTCCTCGCCGGAAGTAAGCAAGTCCAAGCTTTCCCCGTCCAACCCGATTGGGCCATAAATCCCACCCCCGAGAGCACTTCCGAGGCCTCTCTAGGAATCCCGGAGGTCCTCGCCTCGCAGCGGGCGGGAGCGGCCCGCCCCAGGCCCCGCCCCCGGGCCCGCCCCCGAGGCTGTGGGCCAATCGGCGGGGGGGTGGGGAGCCGGCCCTGGATCCACCTCCAGCAACTGGGCCGTTCCCAGCCCTCAGAGCCGCAGGGTCAGTGTCACTAGAGCCGAGGAGAAAACGGAGCTCCGCTCTTCCCCGCCCCACCCCAAAGTCATTTAAACAGCCCGAGCTCCGCCCCTTTCCTTGGGGGGGGGGGCAGGGGCGGGGCCTCAGGTGTCTGGAGCGGTTGTTAAGGCAACAGTCGCTAGCCTCTGATTGGCCGCGGAACTTGCGCTTCCCCACCCCCAACGCTCTGCGCCCCAATTCGAAGTGGGTCCGTACCTTTCTGCGAACCCGCAACCCTCACTTTTCTTTAATTTGGGACCCTTCGGTTTCTTCACCTGAATCCTCCCCACTCCCTGAACCCCGTCTCCGGACACACCCGCCTCTCCACCGCCGCGGTCAGCTCACAGGGCCAACACATTTGACGTCACACCCGCGAGTCCCCGGAGCCTGCAACTCCCGAAACTATATCTCCCAGGAAGCCCCGCGCGGGACACGGCCGCTAGCCAATAGGGCCGCGGCTCTCTTCGCAGCCTCGGGCTCGCGGGCCTATCAGAATGCGGAAAGGCAGGAAGGCGTTTCCTCTAGTGCCTCCGCCTGGGAGGCTGTGAACGTCCGGGTCGGTTGTATTCCAGGCTGGTGAGGGTCGGGGCGGAGGCCTCGTGTTCCTGGGAAGAGAGGGGCGTCGTCTGTGCAAGCCTTCTCTAGCCAAGAGAGCCCATCTTTAATAATCTCTCATTTTTGTATCCGTTTACAAAGCTGTTCGACAGGCAGGACAAAAGTCACTATCGCCACTCTTTTACACATCGCGAAAATGAGGCTCGCCGACTCCGCTCTGAATCAAAATGCGCAGATCCTTGGATACTCCGCGGGTTATGTTTTAGTGTACAGGATAAATTTCACTCAAATCAGGGATGGCGTTTTGAGAATGTCTTGCTAGCTCTGTGGTCTACCTTATGGAAATGAAGAAATTCAGAAAATCCCCTACTGTTTCCAAAGAGAGCTTTAGCTGGACACACTTAAACTGACACTGCGGTATGTTTGGTGCATTGTACTATTTTTTGGTTTCTCCTTTTACACTTAGAATTTTGCATAGTTTCACTTTTAAACATTGGGTCTTTATCCGTTCAAAATAATCTCGATGTATGATATTAAGTCTGGATCCAACATTATCTTGTTCCAAATCGCTACCCAGTTGTCCCAACATTTACGAAAAAGTATGTCTTTATCCCCCGTTGCCTTTGTCGTGTAATAAATTCGCATATGTTCTGTGGTCTATTTCTAGATTTTCTGTTGTTGCATTGTTCTATTTGTCTACGCATGTGATAATACCGTGCTGTTTTAATTTACTGAGGATTAATAACTGGTTTTAATATCTCTTAAGGTGACTGACCCCAATTGTATTCTTTTTCAAAGTATTATTCTTTATTTTCTCCAAATTAACTTTAGACTCAATTTTTCTATTTCCAGGAAGAAATCTGTATTGAGATCATTTTTAATTTATGTTAACTTAGGGAGAATCGACGTTGCCACAAAGTTGGTTTTCCTATCCAAGAACATGATGTGTCCTTCCATTTGTGGAAAAAGGCCTCCTTTTGGATACTTCAGGAGTGTTTTAAAAGTTTTTCTCATATAGGTTTATGCACATATCTTGTTATGTTGATTCCTAAGTGTTTTATCTTTTTTTGTTAATATTGTGAATTGGGTTGGTCTAGTTTTTTTAAAACTAAAAAGACATGAAAGTATGTCTGTTACCTTTTGTTGCATAACAAACCACCCCCACACTTAGTGACCTGAAAAAGTAACCATTTGTTTAGCTTCTGACTCGGTGGGCTGGCAATTTGGTCTGGGCTTATCTAGGTGGCTCTTCCGCTGGGCTCCTTCTGTCTTCAGTCAGCTGCTGGTAAGCTAAGCAGTTCTCCTTCTGGGGATTGGTTGGTTGTCAGCTGGAGTGGCAGGAGGCGACTGGGCTACATGTCTCCATCATCCAGCAGGCTAGCTTGGACTTGTTCTCTTGTTGGTGGCAGGCTCCAGGAGCAAGAGAACAGAGGTTGTGAGAGTTCTTGATACATAGGCTTGAAACTCACACAGTGTGGCTTCTGCCACATTCTGTTGGTCAAAGCAAGCTACCAGGCCAGCCAAATTCAGAAGATGGGGAAGTAGACTCTACTTCTTGACAGGAGGAACCATGAAGTGTATTCCTAGTATTTTCTCTTTTTTGTTTTACCTTTGGGAGAAATACCTAGTATTTTCTCTTTTTTGTTTTACCTTTACCACAATAAGATGTTCCATCTTAAGAGGAGAGAAATGGGTGATGATCCAGTGCTGGGAATGGATTTTGCACATAACTGTCAGCCTTCATTTCATCGTAAAAGTTCTGGAAAGTGCTGTCTAGGCACTTTGAATTTTGTCCTTATATTAAACTAGACCTTAAGAGAGCTGAATCCTTAAACTTCATTCGTTTCTTGCTTCACAGAATAAGCTTTTTTGAACTGTGCTTTGACACCTGCCATCAGCTAACATTGAAGGGGCATTAAAATCCATTAATCTTATTTACCACAGAGATCTTGTTAAGACACTGTCCACTGTGTCACATAGTATCTTTTTTCTGAGCACTCATAGGAAATTTCTCTTCTCTCTTGGTACCAAGAATAGCTGGATTTCTCCTAAGTCACTAATTTTAGTTTGCTTTTACCCAAGATACACTGCAAATTGTGTAACTGATCTTGTTTTCTTCTTGAATTGGCTGCTGGGGCTTTTCAGAGCCAAACTGTGAGCTATCTTTTGCCAGTACACCGGAGTTTACACTAGGCAATTTGTAATCCCATCTTATCCCTGGCTTTATCTTACTTATCCCTGCCCTATTTTCCTTTTCTCACTTAATTATTCCCTCACTTAATTCTGTTTTAAAGGCGAGGCAGCTCACATTTTTCGGTTAACTTCTGTGTACAAATCACCAAAGAAGGCATTGGGAACACAGAAATATTCCATTCAGGGATATCACTGAGAGCAAATGAAAGCACTTGACATTCTGCAGATGAAGGCAAACGTTACATCACAGAAGAAAGGGAGAAAAGAGCTAAGCAAACTAGTATATCATGATCAGAGTCCATAGTCACACAACCAAGAGACAGAAGCTGGTGGAGGCAGACTGGTAAGCAGACCAAACTTACATCTCTCCTTGCTGGGAGGAGATGAAATGTACTTTTACTGTCCTCAGAGTACTTGATATTCTCTTCGAGATTCCATACTTAGTATAGGTGGGTATTTTCTGGAGCTAGGTTTGCCTGTACTATAAAGGGTTCTCTTATTTATGAATTTGCATTCTGCTCTTAATTCTCTCCCCCATCCTTGGCTACCCAACCCTAGTAGAACCTTGTCCTGCAATACTGGGAAGAGAGCTTTTGCCTTCCTGCCAGATGATGATAGTGTTCCCACACAGATGAATAAGTAGACTTGTGCAGTTTCTGCCCTCCAGGGACTTTCAAACCGTTTGGAGAGATCAGATCTAAACATGTGACAAGTAATGTCATTAAATTATGACATATTGCTCCAAATGTCTAGAATGACAAATCTGAGCCTTGAGAGTAGTGAATTTGTTTCTCTAGAAGTGGATTTGTCATAAAAACTAATCCTGAAAAATCTGTCTTCGCATGTTTCATGTCCTATTAATGTTTAAACAAAACAAATCATGACAGAATGCTACAACCACTTAGCTACTGAAGCCTAAAGTAGAGGTGGACTACCTTTGCTTTTGCACAACTTTCAGATAAAGTATTAGTTTATAATTTAAACTTTAGTCCATAGAGATGTCATATGGAATTCTGACCCTGCCTGGGACTCTGTATTCATAAACCAGGACATTAATTGTACTCATTTAAACAAATGAATTTTAAAAATGAATTTACCTATAACATAACTTGGATAATTCCTCACTTGTTAAATAATGCAGATGATTTAATCTAAATGTTAAACTACCATATAGTATCCTTCATTTCATTGCATGATTTGCTTTTCTGAACATTGAAATATGAATGGATATGAAACATGTAAAAGATGGTTATTGTATTTTTATTATATATTCTGTTTCTTGAAGCAAGAAAAAAAACACTAGGAAAAAATCTTCCACCATTAAACACTAGATTATTATCTGCTTTTGACTTTTCTGAGTACATGGGGTGCAAAGGTTTCTATGATACTTAAATAAGTCTTTGGTATCTTATATTTTCCAACATCTTATGATTAAAAGTTACAGTCGTGTAGAGTCCTAGGGTCAAAATCAAATCAGCACAAAATATTTTAAAATGAAGTTTTAAAAAATAACCCAAATTACAATTTGTCATTTACTCCTATTGCAAACTGAATGAAAGCTTAGTTTCAAATGCTTGGAGGTAAGACGCCTGCCAGTGGAGCGTCAGTCCTTCCAGGATTTCCCCTGGGAGACAGCTCTTCTTCACATCATCTTCTCTCACAAAATACTTAATGTGTATGAGTAGCAGAGAACTGCACTACAGATAACAAAGAATAGTGGATGCGGCTTATGTATGCTCCAGCTTATCTCTATGTACACAATAGTTAACTGTCTTGTACTGCTCAGAAAGTTTCCTCTGATCACTGCTTCTCAAGATTAAGTGTGTAGACGAATCACCTGGGGATCTCTTTAAAATGCAGATTCTGATTCAGCAGGTCTGGAGCAAGGCTGGAAGTTCTGCATTTCTAACAGGCTCTCAGGAAATGGCAATGCTGTCTGTTTTTGAGAAGCCAAGGCCTCATGTAGCCCTGTCACCTGTGGCTGTGTGTACACCTTGGACTAGTGCCACAGCAGAAGACAAAGATTTTTAAAAAAACCTTTCCCTGGATGAGATGAAGATTAAATCATCCGCTGCCCAATTCCTGATACAAAAGTGCTTTGTGGAATTTCTTCATGACTAAGAAAGAAGGTGAAGTTTCATTAGAAGTGAACATTGATATTTTTAATGATGCAGATCACAAGTGAAGTTCCTTACAGGGAATTCCATTCATAAGGACAAGCTCTGTTCAACAAAACTGTTTTTGCATTCCACAACTCAGCCTACATTAACAGTGCTTGATTAGTCTGTTTACAATGAATAACCATCTATAATAGCTGTTTTCTTTGTTCTTTGTCCTTGTAGCAATAACAAGAGTAAATTAATTTGAATGTGTGCTGCTTGAACTCAAGGTAGGCAGCAAGCTGCACTCTTTATATCTCTTCTGCCCCGACCTCAAAAAATATCTATCCTTCTTCATTTATCGTCAGTTATACTCGTCTTAAAGATGTCAAACTCATCAGTTTTTAAACTAGCAGTTAAAAGAAAACAACACAAAGATCCTGGACCCACGAGGAGGAAATAGGCACACAAGCATAGACTGTGCCCATCGCCTTTTCTTTCTCAGTGAAAAATACTTTTTCTTATGAATTGCAAAGAGTTTGGCCTCTTGGCTTTGTTTTTTAAAGTTCTAGTACATGAAGGATGCATTTTTTTAAAAAACAACCTTTGGTTGAAACAACATGTTATAACACAAAACAATCTGGATGTCCTTCTATCTGCTTTTTAACTCCTAGTTCTTTAGGAAGTGATTGATTTGTATATTCAATGTAAGACCAGAAAACAGATATACGTAATAGAAACCAGAGTAGCAGAGAAAAGAAGAGGAGAGATGGCAGGGTCCATGTCAACATTTAAAAGTGGGAGAGAGGGAGAAAATGACAGAACAGAAGAGTTGGGCTTAGCATAGGACAAAATCCTTGGCAACTTTGATACCGAGTGTGAGGCATTACGAGAGCTGGGCATAGAAAACAATGTCAGAGAGGATGACACAATCTTTTGTGGATTTATTACCTATGAATTTATCTAAACCATTTTTGAATTAAAATATGTCTTCACGTGGCATAGTGGCCCACTCTGCTTGGGCAGCCCCAGGTTCACATGTTCAGCACCCCATGGGAGGACTTGGTGACATAGTGGTTAAGTTCGTGTGCTCTCCTTTGGTGGCCTGGGGTTTGTAGTTTGGGATCCTGGGCGAGGACCTACACACCACTCATCAAGCCATGCTGTGGTGGCGTCCCATATACAAAATAGAAGGAGACGCACAGATGGCAGCTCAGCAACAATCTTCCTCAAGCAAAAAGAGGAAGACTGGCAACAGACGTTAGCTCAGGGCCAATCTTCCCCACCAAAAAAAAAAAGAAGTCTTCAGTCCACATGGACTCTTTAAGCTTTAATTTCCCCTGTGAAGTCTTTCACTGTATCCTCCCCATCAACCATGAGTGATTATTTCCACCTCTGTTTATACAAATGAACACTGTGTACACCTTAAAGTGTGCATTTACCACACCGCTCAGAAAGGATTTGTTTGTGTCTGTCTCTCTGAGGAGACTGTCAGCAACCTGAGGACAGGGACCATGTCTCCCCCAGTGTTGTATCTATGGTGTCAAGCACGGCGTCTTGGCATGTAGAAGATACTCTACCAACCTGTCTTGCCTCAGTGAATACCCACGTGGATGAATGACTGCTTAGCCCTCATTGTACAGCTGGACCTCTAACTTTTCCTAAAACAAAATTTACAAAACGTTATTCACGGACAGTGTGTTAAAGAATGATACCTAAGCTTTAAAAGAAGACTATCCTTCAGTTCCCTCACCTTAAGGCCTATAAGCTCCACAAGGCAAGATACACAAGGAGTGTACCTCCGGAAACCGCGAGGACGGCAAACCACCAAGATGCATCTCAGTCCTCCGGGGCGCCTAGAGAGGCCCAGAAAAGCCCGAGATGGGTGGGCACCGCAGGGAGTCGGTGACGCACTTCCGGCCTGGGTTCATATTTGCGGTCACCGGCCGGGGAGGGTTCTGGGTGCAAGAACTGCGGGTGGGAGGAGTCTCTCGGGGCCCCGGGCGGGGTGGAACCCTGCTGGGGACCGGACAGCCGTGCACCCCTGCTTCTGGGGCGGGGCGGTGAGCTCCGGGGCGTCTCGCAGGGTTCGCTGTCTTCTCACCTGGAGGCAAAACTCCGGCACAGTCAGCACGTGAGAGGGGAGGATGAGTTCGAGCTGTGACACTGAGGCCGGGGCCCGGACGGTGGCCGCGAGGGCCGGGGGCGCCGCGCCGCCCCCGCGTGATGGGCTTTTGGTAGTGAAAGTGGAGGAAGACTCGCTCGGGGAGTCCGCCCCGTCCAGGGACTGTCAGCATCCCGAAACTTCTCGACAGCGTTTTAGGCAGTTCCGTTACCAGGAGGCGGCCGGACCCGAAGAGGCGCTGAACCGGCTCAGGGACCTTTGTCGTCGGTGGCTGAGGCCTGAGATGCGCTCGAAGGAGCAGATCCTGGAGCTGCTGGTGCTGGAGCAGTTCCTGACCATCCTGCCCCCGGAGCTCCAGGCGTGGGTGCGGAAGCAGTGCCCGGAGAGCGGGGAGGAGGCGGCGGCCGCCGTGCGGGCCCTGCAGGGAGCGCTTGATGGGACCTCACCCCAGGTGAGGAGTGAACGCGTTCTCGGGCTGGAGTGTGGGGAATGGAGGTGGATGGGGTGCTGTGAGTCTCCGAAGTTCTTTTCTGCGTTATTACATTTTCTGTGAACTTCAGGATGTGCATGAAACTCTTCCCTTTCCGTAGGAAACAGTGACAATCCATCCAGCACGTATAGACCTCTCAGCCCAAAACAACAGGGGAGTATTGTTTGCCCATTGTAAGAGACCCTCTTGTCTGACTAGACTATTTGGGAAGGAAAGATGTCAGGATGGAAAGTGGACTCATGTCATTGAACTGCTTATGCCAGAACAGCAATTCCCCACCACTTTGAATGTGAGGATCCGTTTTTAGTTTTTAACGGTTTGGGGACCCCCTCCTCCCACAATTGATAATAGTACTCTGAAGAAGGGAGAGGGCCTGGAAATGGACATAATAATTGATCATGCCTACATAACTAAGGCTCCGTGAAATCCCAATAGTATGGGGTTCGGAGAGCTTCCAGGTTGGTGAAGGTATCCACTTAGCGGGAGGTTGAGGCACCCCAACTCCAGGGGGACAGAAGTTCCTGAGCTTGGCACCCTCCCAGAACTTGCCCTATGCATCTCTTCCATCTGGCTGTTCCTGAGTTATATATTTTTATAATAAACTGGTAATCTAGTAAGTAAACTGTTTTCCTGAGTTCCGGAGCTGCTCTAGCAAATTAGTTGAACCCAAAGGGGGTTGGAAGAACCTCTGCTCTATAGCCGGTTGGTCAGAAGCAGGTCGGTAGGTAAGAACTGGACTTGTGATTGGCATTTGAAGTTGGAGAGGGCGCAGTCTCGTAGGACTGAGCCTTTAACCTGTGGGATCTGACTCTGTCTCCAGGTAGGTAATGTCAGAATTGAGTTAAACTGTAGGACATTCAGCTGGTGTCACAGAATTGCTTGACATGTGGAAACACACACATCTGGCGTCAGAAGTGAAGTAGTGTTGTAAGTAGAGTATTCAGTGTTGAGAGTAGAAGAGACAGGAGTGTGTTTTTCCTTTACAAGGAGACAGAAGAGAGGTTCAGGAAAAAACCAAAATTTATTACACTCAGGTGTTAGAGTTAAGAGGCATCGCATGCCACACAGCCTCATGGGAAAGAGACCAGTGTGGTCAGGAGGCGGATGACAGGAGCTAGGGGGAAGTTTAGGCCAGAGCCTATTTTGCAGTATTGGAGGGAAGGGCAAGATGGCTGGGTGAACAGTTTAGGGTTGGCTCGTTTGAATAATTTCAGTGGGCTCTCAATTATAGCAGTGGTCCCGGGTTGCCTGGTACCTGGCCCTGGGACGATTAAGGCAGAGGATTGATGCCTCTTGGGGTGTATGGCTCAGATAGAAGACGTCTGGCTCTGGATTAACCAGTCTCCACTGAGCCCTTTGCTCTCTAATTGGCTCCCCCTCCCAGGGGCAGTCTCCCCGGCCAAAAAGCTTTTTGTTTAAAGATGTCAGAAGATAACATAAAATATTACAAAACTTAACAGAAAATTTAAAAAATACATTCCCTTCCCATCATTGAGCGAGAGAGAGGCTTGGAGTCAGTTTGTGACCCATCACTGGAACCTACACAACCGTCTCCCTGCACCAGTTTGAGAACTTTCCCCAAGAACTGTGGCTTTCCCTTCAGAGAATGGTCAACTTACATTTAAATAAGCCATCTCAAAAGAGCATCTTGTTGGATAATTATCTCATGACACAGTGGTCAAGGGAAGGGAAAGGAAATCTTACGGAGCACCTGCTGTCCGTGGGGTACCTTCATCTTCGTACCTTTTCACACTTTAGGAAACTGTCTCAGAGCCAGCACTGGAGCTCCAGACTTGCTGGTTATCTGTATGTTCTCAAACCATATCAGCTTTCCATTTTGATAAGTCACAGTGATATAACTCAAATGACTATTTTGCTCTTACCCCAAATTAGCGTAGACAGTCCACAGAAGCCTTCTCAGGACTGCAGGAGAATGTTACCCTCTGTCTGGTCACTTTGAAAGTCCCCCATCAATGCAAGACTCACTGGGAGAGACTCAACAGCCCTGGTTGCCAATTGATTCTCAGTGCTTGCGGACTCCTCTCTGGAGTCTGGCCTCATCCTGAGACTAATGGTAACTATCCTGGGACAGCAGGTGCTGAGGGCAGGTCTCGTGTTGTTTCAGGGGTTGGTGACGGTCGAGGATGTGGCTGTGTCTCTAACCTGGGAGGAATGGGAGCGTCTAGACCCAGCTCAGAGGGACTTCCACAGGGAGAGCGCACCGAAGGATTATGGGGACACGGTCTCGCCGAGTAAGTGCCGTGACTGTCCAGCCGTGTGTGATTTGTGAAGGGCCTGCTTCAGTAGATCCCTGAGCCAGCCTGCCACTCACAGACACAGGTTGAGAGCCTCGGCTGGAGTCTCTTTCGTGACCCAAGAAGGATCTTTCTGTTCTGTACTGTTAAGTGATAGAGTCAGCTTTTTATTTTGGTTCATTTTTAATAAAATACATACAGAAAAATATAAAATGTATAATGGGCATCTGTGTATTTACCACCTAGTTTATCAAATTTTAATATTTGGCCATATTGGCTTTATATTTTTTTTCAAAGAAACAATATGTAACAGCTATAAGTGAAGCCCTGTGTGCCCTCCCTGAAGCCGTTCCCCTTGCTCCTTCTCCAGAGGCAACGAATATCCTGATTGTGGTATTGATCATTTCTGTGTGTGTTTTATATTCTTTCTTTGCGTACATGTAGCAACATACACACACACTGTCTCTCTCTCGCTATAAGCATGTGTATAAACTTGTAAATATATAAACATGTGAACATATTATTCGTTTTTATGGTATATAAATGATATTACTGTATAATTCTTTTGTACCTTGCCTTCTTTCTCAACATTACATTTTTGAGATTTATCCATGTTGATACATATAACTCTAGTTTATTCATTTTATCACTTGTATATTTCATTATATGAACATTCTAAAATTCATTTATCCATTGTCCTGTCAATGGACATTAAGCCTTCCAATTTTTCACCGTTCCAAACACTATTATATCGAACATTCTTGTATTTTTCTCCCTGTGTTCATATGTACGGGTTTCTGAAGAGAATATACTTAGGGATATATGCCCATCTTGCTGTCCAAAGGATTGTACCCAATTTGTATGCCTACCAGCAGTATATGAGAAATCTTCTCTCTCCACATCCTTGTCAACAGTGGGTGTCCAGCTGATGGCATGATGTCTTAATACAGTAGCCCAACTGCTCCCTTTAAAATGTTAGGTTATGTCACACCTCTCCTCAGAACCTGCAGTGGCTCCCCATTTCACACAGAGTAAAAGTCTAGGATCCCTAATGTGACATGGCCCCGTTACCTCACCCACCTACCTCCTACTCTCTCCCTCACTCACTCTGCTCCAGCCCCACTGACCTTGCAGCTCCTGGAACATGGCGGGCATCCTGCCTCATGGTCTTTCCTCTGATTGATCCCTTTGCCTGGAATATTCTTCCTCTGGATCTCCATGAAGCACACTCCCTGACCTGTTTCAAGTCTTCGCTCAGATCTCACCTTTCACTGAGGCCTGACCCGAGCATCCGGTTTAATGCTGCACTTTGCCTACCTGTCTCCTCCTCCCACGCTGCTGACCCATCTCTTACTTGCTCCACTTGATCCATGGCATTTGTCACCCTCTAACATCCTGTGTAATTTACTTTATGTATGTTTATTGTCTGACTGCCACTTCTGGAATATAAACTTCCCAAGGGGAAGGATTTTGTGTGTTTTGTTCATTAATGTCTCCCACGTGCCTAGAGCAGTGCCTGGCACAGAGTAGGTGCTCAGTAGATAATATTTGGATTGATGAGTGAAGGGTAGGTATCCTGTCGCCTTCCCCTGATCTCTACTGGGTTAAATATCTTCCCAGATACCTTTGGGACATCCTGGTTTCCTCTGCTGTGAATTGCCTGTTAATACCCTTATCTCCTCTCCTTTCCTCCGTTATCTTTTTCTTAATTGCTTTGTGGCTGCTCTTTATATTTTTGATGCTAATCCTTTGTTATTTATTGGTTATATAGGTGGCTTGTCTTTTCACCATGGCATCTTTTGTTATATAGAATTTTTAAATTTAATATAGTCAGGTTTTTTCAATCTTTTACTTTATGGTTTATGTTTTTCAAATCTTCTTAGGAAAATATCAGGCCTTCTCAATCCTGTTTTCATCTTTGCAGAGAGAACAACTTTAAAATCTTTTAACTCTTTCCAGTGGTATTTATTTTCATATTTCTAAATAAGATGCTTATTCTGCTGTTTTTTTCCCCCAATTTCAGTTCCTATCTCCTGACTGCCTATGGAGGAAGACAAGAATTCTGTCCCCACAATGTGTACACATTTAGCAGTCTGTAATTCTCTCATAGTTAAATCAGTCTTTTTGTTCATTAATATAATGTTTCAATATTCTGCTTATGTAGATGTTATCTGTATTCACCCACATCATATATACGATTGTATGTTCTTTTATTTTACAGGTTTTAGTTTTCCCTGGAATTAATAGTGCTTTGTTTTGCGTGTGCCTACTTTTCTAACTACTGAACACTAGTTCATGCACACGCTTTCTGTTGAAAATGTAAAATTCCTCTCAGCGTGTTCAGGTGTATCAGATACGCCATCACTTTCATCTCCCCCTTGGCGAGATCTTCCTGGACCTTCTGCTGCAGTGTGAACGGGCTTTTTCTCCAGGCCTGTTACACAGCTGTTGTTCTAGAACTTTCCCTCACTATCACCTTGGAATTCCTTTTCTCTTTCATGGATCCCATACCATTTTCTTCCTTGGTTTACTTCCTTGATTTGATGGGGAACATCCTCCAGTGTCTTCCAGAGAACATATACTTGGGAGCTACATTTTTTGAAAATTTGCATGTCTGAAAATATCTTTTTTCCTCTCTCACATTTGGATTATAGTACAGCTAGATACAGCATTCCACGTTAGAAATTATTTTACCTTTGAATTTTGAAGATAGTGAATCTAGCTAGCTTGCCATGTTGCTGTTGAGAAATCTGAGGCCACTGTGATATTTTATCCATTGTGTGTGATCCATTTGTTCTGTATAGAAGCCTTTAGAATCTTTTCTTTATTCCTGCTTGTATGAAATTTCACAATGGCTTGGCTTTAGTGTGAGGTTTGGTTTTATTTATTTTTATTCATTGTTCTCAGTAGCTGGTGGGCCCTTATAATTTAGACAGCCATGTCTTTGAGTTATTTATTTTTATCTAATTTTTTCTGTTTTATTTCTGGGATTTCTTTCAGTTGGATGTTGAAACTCATGGACTGATCCTGTAAGGTTCTTCCCAACCCCTTCCTTTTTCTTTATCTTTTGTTTCACTTTCTAGGAGCTCTCCTTAGCTTTATTTTCCAACTCTTAATGCTAAAATATTTCTGCTTTCATTAATATTTTCAAGAGCTTTTTCCTGTTCTTTAAATATTCCTTTTCTTATGGCCTCCTTGTTTCCTGGATGCAATATCCTATTTAAGAATATTAATTATGGGTTATTAAATTTTCTTGTTTCATGCCTTCCATGTTTTATCGGCATTTATATCAGAAGTTTTCCTGAAATGTTGGTAACCTTTCACTTTCCATGCGTATTTAGTAGTCAAACTCAAGAATTCTGCCTGGAAACTGTGTGTTGGGGTAGGACTTGTAAACTGGTGATCTTCACGGTAGGGTCGGTCACCAGGTGCTGATTTACTAGGGATTTCCTGTTTGCCGGTGTCTCTAGGTCTTTTGGCCAGGGCTGGTAAGTTGTACCACAGAGAGGCATTCAACAGATATTTTATTGAGTTTCTGCAGTAAGCTAGGTGCTGTTGTAGGTGCTGAGGGTACAATGGGGACTGAAGCCTATGAAATGAAGCCCTTCTGCCTGGAGGATGTAAACTTGGAAACCAACAGTTTGGGCCTGAGCAAAGGACAGTGCACTGAGGTTTACGAATTAGTGACTCTCCTGATGTGAAACTGGTACCCATCCCATGTTCTCAGCCATGCCTCATGTCCCTGATATAGAATTTATCTGATTGAGCCTTTCCAGAGGGTAAACTGCAGAAGTTCCGGATTGGGGGCTGGAATCTGGTGGCTTGACTGTTCTTTTATAGACTTCCCATCAGTCTTAGATGGGTCTCCAACCCAGACCCTGCCCTCAGACATTGGTGGCACCTGCTATGTTTGTTACTCTAACTCATCACGTGGATAGCGTTTCTCTTGTTAAATCACCCTTCGTTCATGGGGTAAAGGCTGTATGTCCTCTCAACACCCCCTCCAGAGCTGCCTCTTATGATACGGTGACTCATACAACAGAGGAGTCGGGCCGGGGAGAAGAGAGGGGCTGGTGGCTGTAGGCACAAGCGTAAAAGGAAAGAAACACAGTTTGTGCAGGTAAATGTGAGCACATCTGACAGGTTAATGGAAATAATTTAACTTTTGGCTTGGTTTCAAGGAGAATATTAAAAAGGTTTCTTGTAGGTTGTTTTTCTGCTAGCACTTGCTTATTTCACTCTTGCACAGGGATGAAATGTCAGCAGTTCTTTTTCAATGTTTCAGGTTTGGAAACTAGACCTGAGAACAAAGAGTTGATTCCAAAGCAAGAAATTCTAGAAGAAGTAGAGCCACAGGGGAAACCACGAGGTTCCCAGGAGAAGGCTCCCCTGCTTTCCGAGTGTGGTGACACCCCCGAGGACAGGGTAGGAAAGCAGTCAGGAGACCCCTCATCGCTGAAACTCGAAAACTCTCCCGAAGAGCAAGGACTCACCAGCACCTCAGATCTCAAGAATGGTCCCACAGAAGAGGGAGACTCCAGATTGAATGAATTTGGGAAGAGTGCCGCAAGATCAGACTTTGTTCGTTGTCCGCGTGTCCAGGCAGCAGAGAGGCCTGTTAATGGGGACAAACGTGGGAACAGCTGCAGACAGAGTTTAGACAGTGTGAAACATAGAGTAGGGAGACCTCACAAGTCTACTGACAGTGAGAAAAATTTCCATAGTTCGGGCCTTTTTAAGACCCAGAGGTGGTTCCGGGAAGAAAGACCTTATCAGTGTGATAACTGCGGGAAGAGTTTCAAACAGCGTTCGGACCTCTTTAAACACCAGAGGATCCACACTGGGGAGAAACCCTACAAATGCCAGGACTGTGGGAAGAGCTTCCGTCAGAGTGCTGCCCTGATTAAACACCAGAGGACACATACCGGGGAAAAGCCGTACACGTGTCCCAAATGTGGGGATAGCTTCAGGCAGAGCTCACATCTCAACCGGCACCAGAGAATCCACATAGCAGAGAGGCGCTATCAGTGTAACGAGTGTGGGGAAACCTGCCCTATTTCCAGCCGTTTTAGACATCAGAGAATCCATAGAGGGGAGAGACCCTACACGTGTGAAGAATGTGAGAAGAGCTTCAAACGGTGCTCTGACCTCTCAAAGCATCAGAGAATCCACACTGGGGAGAAGCCTTATGGCTGTTCTGTGTGTGGGAAGCGCTTCAGTCAGAGCGCGACCCTCATTACACACCAGAGGACTCACACTGGGGAAAAGCCTTACAAATGTCTTGAATGTGGGGAGAGCTTTAGACAGAGTCCACACCTTATCCGACACCAAAGAATCCATAGAAATAAAGTCCCATCGTTTTAACGTCCCTCTGCATGAGCCGTGGTGTTTCTTTCTTGTTTTTATTTCATTGCCCACAAATTACATTCTTTGGCTTTTGGAGTATTTCAGTCACTTGTGGATCATAGTTCCTTGGGCATCACACCCAGGACAGATTCAGTCTGACTCGTCTCGATACAAACCTGGATAGAGCGTGGCTGGGAGGGAGGAATGCAGAAGTCAGGAGCCCCTCCTAAGAGGGTTCCATGGAAGAGCCTTCTGACGAGAGCAGCCTGACACGCGACAGAGTTCTGTCCTTGTCTCTTCACTCTTCCTACCTCTGCATTGGACCTCTGCAATCTTCCCCACTCCAGTTACTTCCCCAGGAATTAATTTTAGTCACCTAGAATTGTCGTCTACTTAGATGGTAGAGAGGATTTCCAATACTTTCTAATCCAGAACACCTTGTAAAGTTCAGTGCATACAAGAGGCACTCTGTATTTTTGGCCTTTTTAAAAAGGTCTCTTGCAGAACCCCTGTTCTTTCCTACTCTTTCCCTGTTGGGTTAAACTGTAGGCACACAACTAAGAACTTGGGTTAGAGCCTAGATCTGTCTTACTCTCTAGTTCTACACACTGATGACGTGCATTGCATCCAAATTATTTTTGAACCTTTTTTTTTAACTAAGGGAATATAAGCACATTTTTGGATATTTGGGAAAACAGTAGGGGAAAAAAATTACCCATAAAGCCACCACCATCATCCACCTGTGTCTGGCATTTCGGTGTATTTCTGACTTCTTGCTGTGCTTATTTTTTATATAATAAAAAATCAGTGTTTATATTTGGTATCTTTAATCTTATGTCTTAATGATTTTACATGGTTTTTATAACCTTTATGCTTAATGGCTGCATCATTTTCCATCAAGCAGATGTAACGATTGGGCCATTTTCCTTTTATTGGACATTTCAGGCATTTTTATTTTTTTATTGTTGCAAGCAATGCTGCAGTGAATATCAATATAATTTTAGCATAATTTAGACTGTTCTTTAGAATCTAAGGCTAAGTTCCCAGAATTCCTTGATGAGTGTGTGAGCTATTTTATGGCTTTTAATACACCTTCCAATTTCTTTCCCCCAAAGAGAGTGCCAAATTACAATCTATTACGAGAGGTCTACTTTAGCATTGCCACCTTACCTTGTGTTTTTTTCCCTAAATGTACAAAAGTCAAAACCAACTTAATTGTCTTTCACGATTCACCTCTTTGGCCTTGAACATGGTGGAATAGTACTGCAAGCTTTCTCCTTTGACCTTCCTTATAACCAACAGGAGAGATTGTGAGAGGGCTGGCCTAGGTGCCTTCGGTTTTTAGGGTGTCATGCAGAGAATTTAACCTATTTAAATGAGTTTTAGTATCAAGAGTTCTGGGCTCATGGTATCCGTTGAAGCAGAACATGAGCTGTATCAGACTAGTGTTTCCCCCAAGCTTATCCAAGTTATTTGCCCAAGTTCATAGAACTAGTAAGCAGTAGTCACGTACACAACCTGGTACAGGTTCTGATCCTAGTGTTCTTTTTACTGTGGGAACTCTGTGAACTTAGACTGTACTGGCCTCTCTGCACTTTTAGTTTTTCCTCTATTCTTTTCTCTTCTCCCTTCTATAGACATCTACTGTTGTCTACATACTACTTGAATTTCCCACATTTAAGACTTTGGTCAAAATACCTCCTTAGCTTTTACTCCCAGCTCCCTTCCCCCAGTCCCTAAACCACCAAATTAACACAAGAAAAACTCCACTCCTGTAAAACAATTTTAAAATGTCAAATCTCAGTTATCCTACCCCAAAATACTTCCTCTACTGAACTAACACCATCCGTAGGTTTTGTCACTTACCAGGCAAACTGCTATATACAGTAAGTTAATGTGTACATGCCATCTCTGATCGCAGGATTGCAGAGGGTCAGCGTATGGGTCTGCTGTGGTGCTAGAACAGAATACCACAGACTGGGCGGCTTAAACACCAGATGTTTCTTTTCTCCCAGTTTGGAGGCTGGAAGTCCAAGATTGAGGCGCCGTCAGGGTTGGTTTCTTTTGACGCCTCTTCTTGGCTTGTACACAGCTGCCTTATTGTGTCCTCACATGCCCTTTCCTCTGTGTAGTGCACAGAGGGAGATCTCTGGTGTCTCTTCCTCTTATAAGGACATCAGTCCTATCAGTGAGGGTGCCACAATTATGACCTCGTTTAACCCTAATTATCTCCTTAAAGGCCATGTCTCCAAATATAGTCACACTGGGGTTAAGGCTTCAACACATGAATTTTGCAGAGGACACAATTCAATCCGTAACAGTGAGGAACAATCTTGTTACTCGTATTCCCCCATAGCACCTAGCACAGCATCTTGAAAAATGGTAAATCTAGGTTTTTGTTAACAAAGTGATAGAAGACCTGATTGGAGCTGCGAGAGGAGTTACAAAGTTATTTAAACTTATTGTCTTAACACGTCTTTGTTTCAAACATTTCCAAGGTCTATTCTTCTGGAAGGTCCTGTGCCCAGCTTGGGACTTCGAGGTCTCCAGGGCAGTGGCACAAGTTAAAAGGGAAGCTCCCGGGGCCCAAGGTGGGAACCGCAAGGGTGGGATCTGTTCCCTCTCACTAGCCCAACAACAGTGAGGAACCAGAGGGTGGCAAAGCATCTGCAGCTCCTAGAGGGGATGGATGTAGGGCGGGGCTGTCTACAAGGCAGTGCAGTGAGGCGGGCGAGGCTGAGCAGGTGAGCCCCTGCTTACCTTCTGGCAGGATTCTGAACAGTCTTTGGCAGCCGCTGTTGCCCCAGCAGATGTCCCAATGGAATGTGGGGTCATCGGAGATCACAGCATGGCTTGGGGGCCTCCGTAGCCATACATCTTGGGTGCCCAGATAGCCACACTGCCACTTCAAATGATTAGACCAGGGCATCTGTCTTGGCATTCCTGTCCCCTTCAGAACCCACTGTGGATTCTTTTGGTGAACCAAGGGCTTCTCATAATTGGGCTCCTCATTTTGATTATTTGCAATTATCCAAGGCCCACTTGCTGGATTGTATGATTACCTGTTGGCCACAAAAACAGCCTTTAGGGCATCTCTCCAGTTCTCTTCTAGCTAAGTGTACTGCCCATAATTCAGTCTTCTGTCAGGCCAGAATGCTGATCTTCAGATAGTTCTCATCCATACAACCCAGAGCTGCCATCAGGAAACCAAGCTGCCATTTTTCGCTTTATCGAGGGGTTTTATGGCTTCCACTTCCATGGGGGAAAGAAAGTCCTTGGGAGGGCTTATTGTCAGTCCAGCAGTACAGCTGCTGTTCTTCATTGATGCGACACATGCCCCCTCAAGGTCTTTCTTGTGGAGGGGAGTGAGAAGGTTAATGTTACTCTGAGCTCTAAAATCTCCACTACACGTAGGTCCAAAATCCTTGCTCTAAAGGCTTGGGGCCATATGTGTTTTCAAAAATCAGAGTTTTTCAGCTTTTAGAAGGATAATGTATTTACATAACACCATGTAGGGACTGGGGCCAGTACTCCATAATCTACCACATTAATATTTCTGGAACAAAATATATGAATATGCATGCCAATTCAGGTAAAGATTACAAATTAGTCTTTATTTCACCACCAGATAAGTTCAGGTCAGCTCAGCTTTGGTAACCAAATGGATTATGAGAAAACATTTTTACCCTCAGAAGTTTTTGGACTTTAGAATTGGGGAAAAAAAAGGAATTGTAGACATTTAGATACACATATATATAGGCCCTGGACATTTATATATGTATATTTATAAATATAAATTTATACGTATCTATATCTGTCTACCTAAAATTTTAGATGGATATCTAGAAACAAAAAAGGCTAAACTGTAAGGACAGTGAGTCCTTCCTTACCCAGCAAAAGCTGTTTCCCTAATTCCGCAGCATAACTAAAGTTAAAGGGGATGGGCATTTTAAAGCCCTTGATAATTGAAAGTGCCTCTTTCATTGTATCACTGGACCCCTCAGATTTTTTAAAAACCTTTTAATAAAGTACAATTTACAATATAAACAAATTAGATGAGTTTTCACGAATTAAACATACCGATTTAACTAGCATGCAGATCAATAAACATTACCAGCCCTCATAAGTCCCTCCACCTTGTGCTCCATTCCAATCACTATTTCCCAACCCAGAGCATTAACTTGTCTTCCAGCAACATAGATTAGTTTTACTGATTTTTGTACTTTACATAATTGGAATCATCCAGTATGTATTCTTCTGTGTCTGGTTTATTTCACTTATACTTCTGAAATTTATCCATATTGGTGGGGTTTTGGGGTTTTTTTTGGTGAGGAAGATGGCCCTGAGCTAACATGTGTTGCCAATCTTCTTCTTTTTGCTTGAGGAAGATTGTCACTGAGCTAACATCTGTGCCAATCTTCCTCTATTTTGTATGTGGATGCCCCCACAGCATGGCTTGATGAGTGGTGTGTAGGTCCATGCCCAGGATCCGAACCAGCGAACCCCAGGCTGCTAAAGCAGAGCATGTGAACTTAACCACTATACCACCAGGTCAGCCCCTATCCATATTGTTGCATGTAATTGTAGATATTTGTTATGGCCTGAAGATTTGTGTCCCCCTAAAATTCATACATTGGAACCCTAACACCCTGTGTGGCTGTATTTGGAGATGGGGCCTCTAAAGAAGTAAAGTTAAATGAGGTCATGAGGGTGGGGCCCTGATCCAATAGGATTAGTGTTTTTATAAGAAGAGACATCAGAAAGCTTGCTCGCTCTCTATCTGCATTCACCAAGGAAAGGCCATGTGAGGACAGAGCAGCTGTCTGTAAGCCAGGTAGAGTCCTCACCAGAAACCCAATCAGTCAGAACAGAAATTGATTTTCTCACAGTTCTGTAGGCTAGAGATTCAAGATCAAGGTGTTGGCAGGGTTGGCTCCTCCTGAGGCCTCTCTCCTTGGCTTCTAGATGGCTGTCTTCTCCCTCTGTCTCCACATGGTCTTCCTTCTATACAGAGCTGTGTCCAAATTTCCTCGTTTTATAGGGACACCAGTCACATTGGACTGGGGCCCACCTTAATGACCTCATTTTAACTTAATTCCCTCTGTAAAGGCCCTGTCTCCAAATAGAGCCACATTCTGAGATAGTGGGTGTTAGGATTTCAACATATGAATTTGAGGAGGAGATAAAACTCAGCCCACAACAGATGGGAGCTGCAGAAGTTGAGTTATTTGTCCAATAATTTATTCAATTCTTTACCAAAATGCTTCATGTTTTGGGAAAAAACGTAGGAGGTATTGTTCTGATCTCAGATCAATGAAAAAATCTCAAACGTACTGTTAGCTTAATGATAACAGCTCTAACAAATAGAATCAAAAAGGTATAGTTGCTTAAACACAATAGAAGTTTATTTTTCACTCCTGTGAACAGTTTAAGGCTGATATACATGACTGGCAGGGTGGTTCTCCTACAAGCCATCAATGTGATGGCAGCCCCACCATCTTCGATACATGGCTTCCAAGATCCCCTGGGGGTTTTCTAACCTCGTCAAATGGAAGGGACAAAAGAGCCTGGAGATGTGAGAGGGCTTTGATAGGCCAAGCTAAGAAGTGGGACACATCATCTCTACTCACTCCATTGGTTGGAACTCAGTCACCTGGCCACATTTAATAATAGCAGCTGTGAAATGTAATCTAGCTGTGTGTCCAGGAAGAAGACAAAACAAACTTTTGATAAACAGGTAGCAATCTTCAACAAGACTTAGAAAGTACTAACTATAAAAGACTGATAAATTCAACTACATTAAGATTAGGAAAAGACAAATGAAACAGGAAACACAGCCCATGAAGATGAAAAGATGCTCAATTACATTAGTAATAAGAGAAATGCAAATTAAGCCACAATTAGATACTATTTCACACCTTACAGATTATCAGATCTTTAAAAATCTGTCAGTACCAAATATTGACAAAGATATAGAGCAGTGGGAACTCTCATCTATTGCTGCTGGGTGTGTAAATTGTTACATTTATTAGGGAAAGCAGTTGGGCATTACTTCTTAAAGTTGAAAATGTATCTATCTTATTTCTAGGTCCTTCCACGGGGAACTAAGAGGCATGTTGACATGTTTTATAATAGCCCCAAACTGGAAACATCCCAAAAGCCCATCAACAAAAGAACAGATTCATCAAGTGTGGCACACTTCTGCCATGGAATTCTCAGTGTCGGTGAATATGACTGAACCACAGCTACACAGAAATATGGATGAGTCTCAAATCACAGGTGCAATGAAAGAACAAGAGTATGACTCCATGTTTGTAAAATTCCAGAAAAAGCGAAACTAAGTAATATATTGTCAAGACATAAACAGATAGGTGGTATGTATAGATAATTCAATGGAATGATTAACATAAAACTCAGTATTCGTTAACCTTTGCTGAAGAATTAAGGAGATGAGGTTGGAGAGGATTTAGGGGTTTTTGTGATTCTGAACCAGGATGAGGATGCATGGGTGTTCTTTTTATTATTATTATTCACTGTCACATATCTTCATATACATTTGAATTATACTATTTCACAATAAGCATGAACAAGTTTATTATGAAATATTGCTAACATACAGACAAGTAGAGAAAATAGAGAAAGATTTGAAAGAACATTCATGTTTGCACCATACAGATTTATCAATTCTTAACATGTCGTGTTTGTTTCAGATCCTTTTTAAAGAAATAAAACGTTACGTGCTGTTAAGGACCCTCATGCGCGCTCTCTAATCACCTTCCTTTCTCTCTCCCATCAGAAGGAATAACAACCCTGAAATTATGTATCCTTCTTTTCTCCATTTTATACTTTACTGACAAGGTCTTGCATCCATAAACAATACACGTCCTGTTGCAGGTTTTAAATTTTATGCAGAGCATATTATACTCCAAATGTCATCTTGGAATCAGATTTCCCATTTTTAGATTGATTTATGTTTATGCATATAGATCCAGTTTATCCAAACCGCTATAAAGTAATCCGACAGAGAGGTGGCAAAATGTTAAATGTGGTGCATCTGGGTAGACGGTGTAGAGTTTCCTGTATTACTTTTGTAACTTGCTGTAAATTGGAAATTACTTCAGAATAACGACATCAGTACTGATTCACATATATTAGCAGTATGCACTTTGAAATCCAAGTGGGAAAACCATCCCTTTACCACGGCGACACAGATAATTAGCCACCAATTTAATTTAAAAAATCAAAGAACTTACCTGAAACATAATTTTGCCAGTAAGTCATCCATTTCTACTTTAAAATTCACTTTAGAACTTCAAGTAGTGTTTTTGCTTTATACCTGCTTGCACCCAATTTCCCCTCTTGTTCATTTCCACTAGCTAAGAAATGTTGACAAATGGAGAACCCACCTTGATGAAAACTACAGCTGAGAATGAACTTGAACAAGGTCCAGACCCATACAGGTGTTGTCAAAATTTGGATGGTGTGAGCTGCATACTAGTCACGCAGATGATCACGTTATGTGACATCTTAGGCAACTGCAACCCAAGTTTGTGAAAAACAAGAGAAAATGAAAGCATTTATCAATTTTTTATCTTATTTTCACTCATTTAAATTTTAACAGCCTGTTTTTTAATTTATACTTTAGCATTATTAGCTAAAGTAGGCAAGTTATATTTGTATTATTTATTTTTCTCTTTGATTTAAATGTGGTGAATAAAGTTTCACTGGTCTTGTCAAGAAAAGATGTACCTTTTCTAGTCCAGTGGAATATTCTAGACTGTTAATGCCAGACTCTCCTGACCTTTACCAGTTGAGCTGATGGTTGCTCAGTCTACCCAGTCATGGAGCACAATGGGTCCAGCCCATTAGCCAAAGAGGAAAGCCAAAACTTGAGCATTTCCTCCCTGTTATCTTCTATGGAGGGCTGGTTGGAGCTCTTGCTGTAGTGCTAAATGTTAACATGACCACGTACTGTCATTGACGTTGCTAATTGGTGCTCTTGGCCTAGCGACTATCTAGCCTCTTGGAGCGGGCAGGAAGCCTAACCTGAGCTCACTCCCTTGAGGTGGGGGCTCCTTTCTCCCAAAGCAAGCTAGTTCAGCAATGCTTCCAGACTAGCCCCATCCCTCCCTCGTGTCCCAGGAATTCTACTGAAAAAAATATATTCAGCAAATCCAACATTTTATAAGGGTCATTTATAAAGGGGAAAGAAGCCCATTTAATTTAGTTGTAAATAGAGACGGAAGTGGAACCAAGTGCAAGCTCCCTGTTTCTCCCTACGAAGTCCTTAGGGTCTGTCTACCAGTGCTGTCCAAAAAACCTTCCCGTGATGATGGGGATGTTCTGTATTGGCGCTGACCTTGAAATGTGGCTTTTGACTGAGGAACTTCATTTTGTTTCGGTTTTGTTTTTTTCAGTTTAGCCTCATATGGCTAGTGGCTACCATACTGAATAGCCTAGCTCTTTTCTTTCCCTTGGGACGGATGTGGCTGATGGCAGGTATGTTTCATGTTATCCCTGGATTCTTTAGTTGTGCTCTTTCTTTCTGGAAAGCTGGAAGCTTGTGCATTATCCGAACAGAACAGATTTAATAGCCTGGATCAGACTTCTGTGTACTCAAGCCTGGATCTGCTTTTCACAGGTCTCCATCTCCCAAGGTTGTTTTAAGGGGTACATATCTCTCATTCACTTATTTCCTCATCAGTCAGAAGTCTCAGCTTCTTAATTTTGCTTAGGAAAATACAATTTGGCAACCCTTTCTTCTAGCCAATTCATGCTGACCAGTACAAAGATGCTGATCAGGTATTTTTGAACCCAACATAAAATCTAATACTAATTATTTTCCTTCTGCAAGACTTAAGATTTCTCAGTTTTATGGGGTGCCACTTGCTTTCTTCTCATTCTCAGTAGAACTTTTTTGTTTCTGTATGCTGGGCAGGAAGTCACAGAATTGGGAGAAGCAAGAAAATAATAAAATCAAGAAGAAACTAAAGGGGGTTTGAATAATAAGAGAGGGTCTAAATAGCAGCAATTTTTAATGGAGACCTAGGCTGATGATTAGGATATTAGAATTTCAAATGGGTTTCTTGTATTGGTGAGCTATAGGTAAGAGAAATACAGTCAGCTCAACCTGTTTAACCTGAACCTAGGAATGTGCTTGGACTAACTATGGAAACAGAAGGGATGTGGCTCCTCAAGGACTACAGTCAACACTTTTTGTACAAGCAATTTATTTGTGGGGAGAGGTGTTGAAACACTGGCAGGGGAATGTACAACAGATACACAGAAGGGAAGACAGCTAACAAAGCAGCGACCATTGTGAGTGAATGGGCATAATCCCATGGGAAAACTCGGAAGCAGTGTAAAACCCATGCTTCAGAGATGTTTCACCCAAGGCGGGAGGCAGATCTGGTATTTATCAATTTCCCATCAAGCATGGGTTGAGGCCTGCTCCCAGGATATGCTAGTCAGCCCAGAGCAGTGGCCTTCCACGGTTTTAGAAAAAGCCTACAGGCCAAGAAAAACAGACAGTGCAAGTCAGATGAAGCATGCAGAAGGGGTAAGGCTGGAGGGGTGGGGCCGGGCACCAATGGCATCTGCTGTAAGCACTGGCTTCGAACTCTCAGGAGGATGTAGTAGCACACTAACTTTAGTTTATAAATTTTACTTTCTTTCTTTCTTTTTTTTTTTTTTATCTGAGGAAGACTCACCCCAATCTAACATCCATTGCCAACCTTCCTCTTTTACTGCTTGAGGAAGATTAGCCCTGAGCTAACATCAGTGCCAGTCTTCCTCTATTTTGTTTGTGGGTCACCACCACAGCTTGGCTGATGAGTGGAGCAGGTCTGTGTCTGGGATCCAAATCTGTGAACCCAGGTTGCTGAAGGGGAGCACCCCAAATTTAACTACTACACCAGGGAGTCGGCCCCAATTTTAGTAATTCTTTATATCTCACCAGTTACTAGTGAGTAGCCCTTACTCTATTTTTAAAATGTCTACAAAGTATCACATCATTTTTCTATATGAAACCAAATAAAGCATTAAATTGTTCACGATCCATCACATGGTCTCCAGCCTGGGGGACCACAGAGCAAAGCTTCTACGCCTCCCTTCTGCCTTAACCTGACTTAGGGGAACAAAGGTATGTATAGGGGGCTCAAGGGAGACTGGACACAACAGCCTATTACATTTTCTATTAAGTGCTTCCGGACCACAGCAAGGTTAGCTACAAAAAGAGGGTCCCCACAGAACCCGTGTCAGTTGCTGTTTATTTTCTTAAAACAATGGAGTTACAAATACTTGCAAAAAGTTTAAGTTCTGGTCTTTAAATGGTAGCTTTTCCAGCTAATATCAAGTAGATATCTGCTCTCTGTGAGTACTCTGATGCTTAATAAAGCTTGTGCGCCAACTGAAAGATTTCCCGCACCTATCGCATCTATAGGGTCTCTCTCCAGTATGAATGACCTCGTGTCGATGAAGGTTTGCCTTAAAACTAAAAGTTTTCCCACATTCTCTACATTCAAAGAATTCCTCCTTGGTATGGATTCTTTGATGCTGAATGAGATCTACGTTCCGGCCAAAGGATTCTCCACATTCACGGCACTTATGAGTGTTGTGTTTAGTGTGAATCTGTTGATGGCTCATGAGGGTTGAATGGCGACCAAAGGCTTTTCCACATTCAAGGCATTTATGGGGCTTTTCTCCACTATGGATCAACTGATGTCGAATAAGGGTTGAATTCTGACTAAACGTTCTTTCACATTCACTACATTTGTAGGGTTTTTCTTTGGTGTGGATTCTCTTGTGTTCAACAAGATATGCCATCTGACGGAAAAATTTTCCACAGTCATGACATTTATACGGCTTTTGTTGAGAATGACACTGTTTATGGACACTGAGTGCAGACTTCTGTTTGAAGGCCTGCCCACACACGTCACACTCAAAGGGATAGTCTGAAGTGTGCATTCTTTGATGTCGAACAAAATTGGCCTGACGCCTGAAGACTCTTCCACAGTCACTACATTCATAAGATTTCGCATTTGTAAGAATCTGCTTGTGCCTCCAAAGCAATGATCTGTGATGGAAGCGTTTTCCATATTCATCACATTTGCCCCACTTCCTTCTTGTTTGAGCATTCTGACCTTGGATAAGGTTAAGGTTTTGAAGGAAGTCCTTACTGCGTTTACCACCAACAGTAGGGAGTGCAAGTCTGTAAACGTCCACAAATTCATTACATTTATGTAATTTTTCTGAAGGTATCTTGGCCGTTTTCGGCTTTACCACTGATATCTTACATGATTCTAAATCTTCAGACATTTTCTGCTTTCGAGGTAGCTTTTTCATCTTGTATCTGGCTTCAGAACCTAGCCAAATAAAAAAAATATACATAAATGACCTGTCCACCACAGAACGAAAAAAGGAAGAGAAGCCAACTATTTGTGATATCAGACACTCAAATGAAGCTAAGAAGTGTTCCCCTAGTGACATCATCATACTGAAGTGGCCAAAATTCTTATTTTCACAGGACTCTTGGCTCTCCTAACAGAAAGAGCTCTGGACATCAACTAACCAACTAAAACATGCACAAGAACCTGTGTCAGAGAAGGCAACGACTGAGCAAACCCATCACCATCAAAGGAAAAACAACTTACTCTAGGCACTCAGTAGTGTCACATAAATACAGGGGAAATAGGAAATATTAAAAAAAAGCAGCATTTTATACTTTCTAGATAAGTATGTTTTTAATAATTCTGGAGGAAACAACTCCTTAAAAATGGAGAAAGTATAAGATAGAATCGAAAAGGAACCAGAGTGGGAGGTACAAAAGCCAATGGAACAGAGCAATGGTTCTCAACCAATGGTGGTTTTGCCTCCTGGGGGATATTTGACAACGTCTGGAGACATTTTTGGTTGTCACAACTGGGGCGGTGCTACTGGAATCTAATGGGTAGAGGCCAGGGATGCTGCTAAACATCCTACAATGCACAGGACACCTCCCCCACAACAAAGAATCTTCCAGCCCCAAATGTCAACAGTGCCGAGGTTGAGAAACCACAGGGTAGAGGGATGTGAAAAAGGGTAGAAGCAGCAATCAGGTCACAGCAAGTAGTTAGAAGTAGGTATATCAAGAAACACCGAGGGAATATGAAAAACAAAACGAAAGCAAGGGAACAAGAGAAAAGATAAGAAATGAGGGTAGAATAAAGGAGTATCTAGGATGGCATAAGAGCTGTCAGGAAAGACCAGACCAGCTGCCTCAGAGAAGCACTTTACCGCACTAGAAAGAGGAGGAGCTTTGCAGACTTGAAATTAATTCCCAACTCGCAATCCACTGACTGTGTAACAGATATCTTAATCTTTCAGTTTCTCTATCTGGAAAATGGGGTGATGGTCACACCTACGGCCATCAGAGGGCAGTAGGGACGAACAAGTGGGAGAACATATGCCAAACACCTGGCTCAGCATCCGGGACACAGAAGGGGCTTCATTAACGTTCCTTCCCTTCCGCTGCAAGATTTCCACTGGACCGGGTCTTCTCCTCACCCACCTGGGCAAGCACTACCGGAAGCCTTCCTAGTCCCAGCTCTTGGCAGATCCAGCATCCACGGCTCTTCCCACTGCTCCAGCTGACAGATCACCTCAGGTTTGGGAAACTGAAATCCTACTCACGGGGAAGTAAATGGGATGTGGTGGTTAGTGAGTTACAGAGAGATGTCCTAGAGCTCAGCTGCACCCCTCCGGGTCGACAATGGCAGCAAAGATAAGGAGACTAATCAAAAGGGCTGGTGAGAATAGAAATCGGCACAGTCTTTGTGAAAATCTGGCAATCTTTACTGACAGCCTGAACAACAGCCACAGCCTAGGATGTGGTGATTTCACTCCTACAAATACAGACGGTCCCTGACTTACAGTTTTTTTGACTTTAAGCGATATGTATTCAATATAAACTCTACTTCAAATTTTGAATTTCCATCTTTTCCCGGGTTAGCGATATGCAGTATGACACTCTCTCGTGAACCGCAGCTCCCAGTGAGCCATGTGATCATGAGGTCAAACAACCAACACACTTATAACATTCTGTACCCCAACAACCACTCTGTTTGTCAATTTCAGCACACTTTTCAATAAACTACATGAGATATTCAACACTTTATTATAAAACAGACTTTGCTTTAGATGATTTTGCCCAACTGTAGGCTAATGTAGGGGTTCTGAGCACGTTTAAGGGAGGCCAGGCTAAGCCATGACGTTCAGTAGCTTAGGTGTATTAAATGCATTTTCAACTTATGATATTTTCAAATTACAAGGGGTTTATCAGGATGTAAACCCATCATAAGTCGAGGAAGACCTATACAGTGTAAGGAAAAATTAGGACAAAGATTAATGTACCAGAGATGTTCGGCAGAGTTATAACAGAGCAAAACTGGAAATAAAATAAACTAAATGTCAACAGGGGAATCATTAAAGTGTAACATTTTAACACCAGGGGCAAAAAGTATTAGGCAGATAAAAATCCATGTGTTCAAAGAATATTTATTAAAATAAAAAAACTCCCTATATATTTTAAAGCAGACTACAAAACTCATGTAAAGTATGATCCAAATTTTATTTTTAAAAACTATATATGTGTGTGTATATGTATATAAGCGTACATGTATATGAAAAGATGAGGGAAAAGTACACCAAAATCTGAACATGGATTATATCTGGGCAGTGGGCATGTTGATGATTTTTATTTTCTACTCTATCATTGAAAAATCATTCGGTGATATATATTAAGAGATTTAAAAGCGCCATACTATTTAACTCCAAAATTCCACTTCTGGGAATATATCTTGGGGAATAATCAGAAATTGATACAAGGACTTATAGTCAGAAACATCCATTGGAACATCATAATACAGAAAATGATAAACACACGAGCAAATTAGCAAACAAAAAGCCAAGCTGAACACCCCCAATGGGAAAATGAAATATTATGGATCATACAGTAGACTTATATTATGATCAATTACTATATTTGTGGGGGCTTTTAATAACAGAGGGAAAATGCTGATGCTATAATGTTAAGTTTTAAGGGTTTATAGAATTATACAAAGAATACGCTCAGCTACATTTTTTACAAGCATAGGGGGGAAAAAACCGGAAGGAAATCTTCCCAAATAGTGTTAGCCCTGAATGTTTTCCCCGGGCCTCATACTTTCCTATACCTTCCATGATTTCAAAGTATGCTCTTGTAATGCTTTTAAAAGGAAAATACACATTAAAAAATCCAGAGGTGGGTAGACAATCACACAAGAGGTAGTCAAGACTCTATGCCAAGAGTGTCAGTGGGGAAGTCAAACTGTGGCCCCAGAAAGAAAACTATTTATTGAGGAAACTCCCACAGTAGGAGACTCTGCATTGGAACAAGACAAAAGCAGGCTCCTGGGAAGATGGAAGCAGTGAAGGGTTGGAAATGAAGTCAGTTAAGAAGCATTTTCTGGGTGCCCAGTGATGTCGCAAACAAGGAAGGAACCCAATTCCAAAGAGAAGAAAGAAAAAGACTTTTCAAGAGAAAAAGAAGCTAGCCTTTGGAATCCAAATCAGCCATAATCTTTTCACCTCCTAGAGGCCTTATAGACGGGAGGATGCAGGGGCACGGGGGGACACAGATTAAGCAGTCCTGACTTCTAAAACAAAAGGAAACTACTCATTGTCCACAATCCCTTATTTGAAAACCTTGAGACCAGATGTGTTTCAGGATTCAGGAATTTTCCCAAATCTTACAAAGGTGACTTGGTGTGTATATTTTCTATCACGTCCCACCCCCACAGGGTTTGGAACTGTACTTAATCAACCACACTCATATTTCTGACGCTAAATATACAGATACAAAGACCAAGTGGGAAAAATAAGGATGACAAATAGCTTCCTGTAGGATGAAATCAGGTTTTACCACCTGATGACTTCCAGTTGGGTCTTGTAGCCAAATGAGTTATGAAAAAACTTCTGGTTTTCAGAGCTTTTTCCGATTTTGGAATTGCAGGTGAGAGACTGAGGACTCGTGCAGACACTCAGAGAACTCAAAGCCAAATCTTCAAGTCGAGTCCTTACCCAGCAAGATCAGGTTTCCGTAATTCTCCAGCATCACATCTCTGTAGAGGTCCTTTTGAGCCCAGTCGAGTTGGTTCCACTCTTCTCTGGTGAAGAACAGAGCCACATCCTCAAAGGACAGCAACTCCTAAAAACAAAGTGACTAATTACAGCTTCCATTCTTACAATAACTTTGTGAGCTATTATTATCATTCTACAATATTCTATTTGATGACGTTAAGTGACTTGGCCGAGCTCCTTCAATTATTAAGTAGATTCAGGGCTCAACTCAAGTCTTCTGACCGTCAGGCCATGCTCCTTCTTTCTTCTATACTACAGTCAACAAACTTTTTCTCTAGAGGGCCAGATGGTAAATATTTTAGGTTTCTCGAGCCATTTGGTCTCTGCTCAAATTATTCTGCTCTGCTGCTACAGCACAAATGCAGCCACAGACAACAGAAAGCGAATGGGCGTGGCTGTGTGCCAATAAAATGTTACTAACAGGTCCAGGTCAGTTTGCTCTATACAATACTACCTTTGACAAATAATATATTTCTTCGGCTCCAGGTTCCCTTAGGAAAAAGATGGCACACTCAAATGAGGTTACTGAGGATAGGTTAGTGAGCAGACTATTCACAAAGGAATGGACAGGCTTAAAGGAAACCAAGAAGGCATGCTGAAGCACACAGGGACTGGCTATCATGGGGAACCATTACCCACGAGGTCTGAAGGGGAAGGTAGGAGAGTGGTTATTGGAATCCAGACAGCTGTTGGAGAGGGAGCAAGACTGGAGGCCGGGGCCTTAGAGGAATGAGGCCACTATCATCCTGCAGCCCAGCAGGGAGGGAGCTGTAGGAATAAACACCCAACATCAATTTCCTCCAGGCCTCTGGTCCCCTGACCCCCTCCATTCCATTTCCAAAAGCCAACCAGGAGCCAGAAGGCAAGGGAGCCCACTGATGGTAAATATAAAGGGCAGCTTCCCAGGGCACAGACCAAAGGAGGGATGAGTGGAGAGAGATCCAGAGGGGGCAAACAGAGATTCTTTAGCACAATGTACCTGGTAGAAATTTCCATCTGCAATTGTGTGTTCAGCCCCTGTGGGCTGGGAACAGAAGGTGCCCCACTCACACACTCTTGCAGCTCTTGGAGCAGAGAGGCCATGTCTGCGCCCCCCGCCCCCCTCCTCTTACGAGACATTGTGTGGGTTCACAGGGTGTTTGTGTAGGGAAGGAGCGATCATTAAAAGGAAATAGGCACCCCATCTGAGAAACTTCACGTAGCTAGCTCCGCTCTGAAGACAGACACCAGAATCTCTCAAATTATCTTTCTTTCCTCCGCACGAAAGCTGACTTCCAGGGTTACGGTTTCAAGCCCTCTCTCCCACCATCCCCAATGGCCCTCCTTTACCACAGCTGCCCTGCAGGTCTCCTCAGCCTGACCCCAACTCAGTGTTTGCATTCTCGGCAGCTACGTGAAAGTTAACAATCGCTAGGGCATAACGTGGTTCCATCTCCCATCAAGTTCTCTCTGTACATTTAGGTTTATAGTTGGGCCCTTAACGTTGCTCAACAATTCTGGCTCTCATATTTCTCACCAGTGGTACTCTACACCCTTATCACTCTTGTTCCTTCATGAAACACTTACTGAGCACTGATAAGTTGCTAGCCTTCATGCTATATGCCAGTATAAAAATGAATAAAGCTTACAGCTCCTGCAGAGGCCACAGGATATAGTTATTCAGGCTGTGCACTGCTCACGTCTCGAGGATACCATTCACATTACAGTTGTGTGAATGTGTCCCCCTACAGCTGCTAAGTGCACAACCTGTACAACGGCCTAGCAGCCTTGATCTCTGCTCTAGGGAGTGAATGGTCCACGGTGGAAGATGGAGAAGTCAAGTTGGTAATGATTCAGAGGTCAATGATCCCGTGGGAGGTAACTAGAGGGGGCTGTGAGGACATGTTGCTCACCCTCACCCCCTCTCTTTCAGGGTGCACTGCCCAGTTACATCCCAGAAAAGAGCCACAGGGCACGTGGTCTTTAACTCCTCTTACACTCCCACTATCTTCCCTAGACATTACCCACATTTTCTCTCATCCTCCTCTCTTCTCCCTCAGAGGAAGTGGTTGCCCTTCTAGAAATCCCTCCTCCTCTGCCTTTGATTCCATTCTCTCACGTCTCCTCCAGGGTCTCAATCTAAAGACGATGACTCTTCCTTTTCGATACCTTTACCCTCTTTTCCCTTGTGATACTGTGATTTACAATAAGAAATATATATTTGGTCTTTATTCCTGTTTCTGGCACAGAGCTCCTAAAACTCTTAGAATTTCCTAAGGCATAAGAACAAAGGAGCATCCTTTTGGTCTTTTGACCCAGGTTTCCAAAATAGCTCCAGAGCCATGTAAGTGAAAAGAATGTCTCGTTACTCATAACAACTCCCTTTCAACCACACCTAAGTTCATGTTAATGATGTGACCTCTGGAAAGCTCCTAAGGATGGGGGCTGGTTGCCAGGGGACCACCCATGTGATTAGATCTTTCATCCCCGCTCCAACACCTTTGGGGAGGAGAAAGGAGCTGGAGGTTGAATGATTCCATCAATCACGCCTCTGTAACGAACCTCCATAAAAACCCCAAAACAGGGGGAGGTACTGGGAGGCAGGGCGTGCCTGGAGAGAGCATGGAAACTCTGCACCTCTTCCCACAAACCTTGTCCTGTGCATCTCTCCTATCTGGCTGTTCCTGAGTATATTCTTTTATAATAAACCAGTAATCTAGTAAATAAACTGTTTTTCTGAGTTGTGTGAGCCACTCTAGCAAATCAATGGAAACCAAGGAGGGGGATGTGAAAACCTCCAGTTTATAGCCAGTTGGTCAGAAGCACAGGTGACAACCTGCCACAAGGACTATACTGAGGAAGCGGAGGAGGACCCACAGCTCACCTTCCACCGGGCTGTCAGGAACACAGCTTCCATGGCCTGGTCTCCGAGGTGGGGCAGGATCCCAGCCATCAGGCTAGGCTGAGGGAGAAAAAAGAATGAGTAAGGCCAGCCCGACATTGAAGCTCTCTCACTAGGCAGCCCTGGGACAGGGAATTCCAATGGGCTCGACAAATTTCAGCTAATACAGTCACTGTGTTTGGTGTTGGGAAATGTGATAAAATGAAAGGAGCCACTAGCATAGTCTTTTTAGGAATTTCTGAAGCTAGCTCAATTTCCAAAGCTTTATTCAAGTGAACCTGTGGCTCTGCCCTCCGCTTCTCCCTGGATTATGTTCTGCAGGACCACACTGAGAGACGGAACACACAAAAGGACCAGAGCTAGATAAAAATAGAACTCTGACCCACAATGTGCAGCAACCAGCCCAGAGCCCAAACCACAACCAACGCAGCAACAGCCCCCAAATCAGGACCTGCTCAATAACTTCCAGCTTATCTCTAATGTGCTCCCCCTACTCCGATTTAAGACCAACAGAGAAAGTCAAATATGCTCCCCTACCTATAGGATGTCCGCTACCATCTATCTAACCTGCCTCCAGCTTTCCCAAGCCAACAACCTCTAGACTGGGCATATCTGAGCTTTCCCCTTTCTCCCCACTCTAAAATTCTCCTTTGCCTGCCTTTGAGTCTCTGCCAAACACAAGCGATGGTGGCCAACTCCTATGCTAGAGCAGGCTCTGAATGAAGTCTTTGCTTGGGGTGGTCACTGGGGTGGTCCTCCTTTGTTTCTACATCATACAGAATCAGCTCAGAGTGTAAAAATGATTTTAGGGCCGTTATCAAAGATTTCAGGCTATATATTATATACAGAGAGGTACTCACTGTCTAAAGAAAATTCAGAGAGCTTTACCTGATATGAATGTTTTATCGATGGAGAAACAAACTGTAAAGGAGGAGACTTCAAAACTGAAAGTGTTCGAAGATGGGCTCTCAGCAGTTCAGCTCAGTGTATAAAGCATGTGAGGGGTAGCAGAACATGCCACCCCAAAATACGACTGTAGGAGCTAGGGACACGCCATCCCAAAATAATCGGCTGTGGAATATTGGTTATTTTGAGCTGCAGGCACTTGAAAAACCGCAAATACAGAGAGGCTTTCTCTCATGGAATTAAGAAGGACCCCTAAAAGAGGAAGACACAATGGACTCTGCGTGGCTAACCAGGCCCTAAAAGAAAACAGTCAAGCAGCCACGCCAGGACTGAGGTGCAGCCACATACTCTGTTCTCAGAAAAACCACAAATCCTATCTGAAACCCAGCGCTCCTTCCTGACAGAAGGCCAGAAGCCCGACACAGCTAATTTTAGAACACTAGTATCCAGAGGGGAACCAAAGAATCAGAGGCCTTTCAACACAATCCCTGGGCTCTGTGGTTTTGCCTTTATAAGCTCTGCCCTCGCACGCCCTCCCTGGAGCGTACTTTTGATTTGTTCTGGAGGCTGCATCTCCCCGGTTTGCAAACTATATGAGCAACAACGTTTTCCTAACTAAATTCTTGGATTGTAGATATTTTTATTGACATTCTGAACTCCCCTTATTTGCCTAAAAACAGATCCTCCAAAAGGAACTCAATTATCATAAATGACTTCCCTGGGAGTTTCATCAACCAGGGAAGATTGACTCATCGCAGGAGAGGAGAATAGAAGTCGACACCACACCCAGACAAACTGTCACAAGCCATCAGACCTCCCATCTATTCTTCTAGGGTCCATTCTTCTTTCCTAAGAATCATTTACTCTCCTCCAAGATCCCCACTCCCCTTTCCCTATTAACACGGTATTTAGGTCTGAATTCTAAGCCACTTCAGGAGTTACTCCTTTCCCCCGCTCTGTATCGCCCACGCATGCATGAGGCATACAAGCTAATAAACTTCTGTTTTTCTTTAATCTTTTATTGCAGGGGTCTCAGCTAAGAATTCAGAAGGGTAGAGAGAAAATTATTTTTCTTCCCCTGCACGTAAGAGGAAGTACATCGTTTTCTACTGTGACTGGTTACTAGATGCTTGCAATCCTTCGAGAGGAGCAGCACTGTACAAGTTTACTTGTCTGTAGCTGATTGGCTAGGAAGATGCAAGGTCACCCTGATGTCAAGAAAGCTTTAGTTTCCTTTAACAATAGATAGAGCCAGCATTTGGGGGAAATTAGGACAGTTTAGGTTTCGGTTCCCCGGCGATGGGTGGTTGGCCTAGGAGTATTCCCAAACTGTGGTCTCAATTTTGGTTTAACACTATAAATGCAATATTGTTACTCTCAGGAAGCACAGTGATGGAATACAGAGGATTTTCTTTTCTTTTTTTCCTTGTACTTTTCTGGCCACCAGTGAACCTTGGTTTATGTAATTGCATTTTTAAGAAAGTCCCTCACACACTGTTCACGTTCCCTAAAAACAGTTTGGGAAACCCTCTTTAGCAGGGAGGGACCCCAGAAAATGTCCTGATCAATGGCTCCCCGGTTGGGGAGGGGCCTCATCCCTTTCACTATGTAAACTATATTATCTATTGCGAACGCTTTGCGTTTGGAAGTCAGACTCTAAAATGCCATCTCGCAAGGGTAAAAACAAGACACCAGACCCCAAGTGGAGTCACTCATGCTAAGCCCCAGTCACCACACCAGGAAACTTTATACTTCACCTAATTACACTTTCGGCCTCTCCCAGGAGTGAAATCTTAAACTAGTCCATCTGGAACTACCTGGTCAGCACTAGTGAGGTCATCTGCCTGAGAGACTCCTGCCAGCCCCTAACGGCAGGTAACCTTGCCACAACCAATCCGCTTTTTGCTAGTGTAGCTTCCTCGACCCGCTCCCTTCCGTCTGTAAGTCTTGGACTTTGCACAGCTCCTCGGGGGCTCCTTTCCATCCGCTACATGGGATGCTGCCCATTCACGAATCGTTGAACAAAGCCGAGAAAATCTTTAAGATTTACTCAGTTGAATTTGTTTTTTAACAACAATAATGGGAACCCCTTAAACTTTTAATCGCATCTCGTTTTCCCCCATAACCAAACCAAACCAAATAACAGGATCAATCGACCATTCATTGATCCGACTCTGCTCTTCCGAATGCTAAAGACCTGACACAGCGGAAAATATCCAAAGCTGGCGTCTTCAGGAAGACTCTCCATCAATGCAACTTCCCCTGAAGGCCCAGGGGTCTCTCGAGCCCTGACACCTGCCCCGCCCAGCCCATCAGACTATCTCCTTTCTCCCCAAACCTGCTCCGCGCCTCCGACTCTCCGCGGCGCCGCCTCCTCCAGGAAGTTCTCAGTGCCCACCTGCAACGGCCATAGGGGCTGGGCTCCCCTCTCGAAAGGCCGGGACGAACCGGGAATCCACCCACGGTCGTCCAGCTAACTCCCACCTGAGGGCGCGAACGCGGAAGGTCCCGGCGCCTCTCATTCGTCCCATTAGCGCGCACCGAGCAGAGCGGCCCCGCCCGCGTACCTTCTAGGAACCGCGGAGGCTCCGCAACTCTCTGGTCAGGTTAAGAGAGCGGCGGCCTCCCCTCTCGCGCACCCACGCCCCCGGCCCGGCCAATCAACGGCCGCAAAGGGCGCCAGCTCGGCCACGTGACTTCCAGGCCCGCCCCGGCTGGGTCCCGCCCACTCGGGCGTCCAGAATTTCTAGTAAGGATTGCCGCGGCTTTTAAAAATGCTGCTACCAAAACCCTCCTCTTTCACACCAACTGCATCAGTATCTCCAGGGGTAGCACCTCGTGCAGTTGGGTGTTTGTAAACGCTCCTCATGTGAGTTTAACGCAGAGTGACCAACTTCTTAGAAAGCCAACCCTGGACACGGCCATAGCAGACAGAAAACGTATTATGTTGAACATAATGAATTATTATATACGTGTTATTACTTTCATATAAAAATATGAAAAATAGGTATTTATCTGAAATTATTTGGAATTATTTCATTTTCTGTGACATGAATGCTGTTATTTAAGCAAAGCAACAGGACTACCAAAGTGGCAATTAGTTGTAATTGATAGTAGGACTAATTAATCTTTGATAGGATTCCACATGTTTGAGAGAATACAGACCAAAAAAAAAAAAAAACTTTTTGAAGTATTATGTGGAATCTCCCTTTAAGTCTTGATTCCCATGGGTTTAAAAAATATATATATAGTGTAGTGTTTTACCAGTATCATAATAGTTGTTTGACTTGGGACAAATTACTTACCTCCTCTGTATCTTAGTCTCCATACATGTAAAATGAGGAAACTAGTACTATGAATTTCATAGGATTGTTATGAGTATTTAAATGAGTCAATATATGTTAGAACAATGTCTGGCACACAGTAAATGTTCCTGAAATATTAGGGGGAAAACCTTCAGTTTTCCAAACATCTTTAGATGAATACAGATATTCATTGACTCACTGTTGTAGCAGGTGAACTTTCAAAAGACACTTAAGAAAATCAGAAAAAAACACTCATTTGTTCAATTAATATTTGAGTGCTACACTGTGCCAGGCACTCCTAAATTTCAAATGTTACACATTTCAGTGTTACTCAAAGTATTTAGAGCTTGATCCAGGCAAAGGGCTAGTGATGTCAGACAGAAAACCAGTTGAACTTTTGACATCGTGTTGTGCTAAAGTGACAACACTGGAGACTTGGGGGGCCTCAAATTCAGGGATAGTTTCCCTATCAAGATATTTACTGATATCTGAAGCTACATGGAGCAGGAGGCTAAAGAGCTATACTAAACCATAGGGAAAGGAAGAGAGGGATTTTCCAGTCTCCCAGTGTTTACAAGATAAAGACCACTCTTTATCTCATAAGAGAGATCAATAATTATAAGTCCTATAAGCAATAGTTTCTATTGCTACTCTTTAAGCTCACTGATCCTTTCAAATATTGTTGTGGGTTTTTTTTTTTAATCTCTAGTTCTATTTATTTCTTTTTATTACCTTGTATTTTTCTGTTCATATGTTTATGCTTTCTTTTAAATCCTTGAGCATATTCATAATTATTATTTTAAAGTCTTTGTCTCCTAATTTCATAATTTCTGTCACTTCTGAATCTGTTTCTATTGACTGATTATTTTCCTGGTTTGGGGTTACATTTTCCTTCTTTACATATCTATTAATTTTTGATTGGATGCTAGACATTATGAATTTTACACTGAATGTTAGAATTTGTTGTCTTCCTTTAAAAAGCATTAGAACCATACAATCCAGAAATTCCACTTCTGGGAAAATACCCCAGAGAGTCAAAAGCAGCAACTCAAACAGATGTTTGTACACCCATGTTCATAATAGCCTTATTCACAATAGCCAAAAGGTAGAAGCAGCCCAAATGTTCTGGACAGAGGAACAGATAAACAAATTGTGGTCTCTCCATACAAGGGAATATTATTCAGCCCTAAACAGAAAGGAAATTCTGACAAATGTTACAACATGGATGAACCTCAAGGGCATTATCCTAAGTGAAACAGGCCAGACACAAAAGGACAAATATTGTATGATTCCAGTTATATGAGGTCCCTAGAGTAGTCAAATTCACAGAGACAGAAAGTAGAAGGGTGGTTGCCAGGGGCTGACGGGAGGGGGAAATGGGCTTAGTGTTTAATGGGTGCAGGGTTTCAGTTTGGGGAGATGAAAAAAGTTCTATAGATGGGTAATGGTGATGGTTGTACAACAATGTGAATGTACTTAATGCCACTAAACTGCACACTTAAAAATGATTAAAAAGGTAAATTTTATGTTATGTATATTTTTTCACAATTTAACAAAAAACTTTTTTTTTTTCCTGGCAGACAATTCAAACTACTTTCAGATCAGCTTGACTCTTTCAATGCTTGTTTTTAAGGTTTGTAAGGGTGAGTCATCCCCAAAAGAGTATGATCTTGGCTTGAATGCATGAGCAGATCTTGAAGTACTCTAGGGCTACTTTAGTACTTTTACTAAATCATTATCATTAGCATTTTACGAAACTATTAGCATTATCTTTCTAGGATCTCTACTGAATGCCTCAGGTGTTCCGTGAGGACTTTCTATTAAGGCTGGCCAGGACATGAACATCTCCCAGCTGTGTGAGTTTTGAGAATTTCAGCTTACAGTTTCCTGCGTGTTCACTGGCTGGCATTGAGTCTGCTAGGAACAGACTCAGAGAGGCTCCCTTATGGAGATTTCCAGAGGGCTTTCTCCATGTAGCTTTCAGCTCTCTAGGACTCCCTACCCAATTCCCAGCTACCTCTGCCTCCTTGAATTCAAGTCCCTGTCTCCTCAACTCAGAGAGCCAGCTGTCATCTGTTTGAGTTCTTTCTCCTTTGCACTGGGGTCTAGAAAGTGCCTCCAGTTGGAAAGCCAGAGCAATCATAGGCCTCGCCTCATTTATTTCCTTTTTCTCCGGGATTTTGGGTCTGTACTGCCTGTTGTCCAAGGCCTGAAGACATTTTTTCATATATTCTGTCTAGGTTCATAGTTCTTTACAATGCGTCCAGTCAGTCAGTCCAGTCCTAGTAACTGCATCACAGCCAGAAGAGGAAACTTGGTATAGTTTCAATGTGCATTTCTTTTATCATGAATGCAGTTGAAATTTTCATGTTTAAAATCTATTTGCATTTTTTAATGAACTGTCTATATTATATTTGGATGTTTTTCTCTTGGCATATAGTTTATGGATTTTGGATTTTGAGACATCATTAGAAATATTTCTCCATTCCGAGGTTAACTTTTTAACTTTTTTGGTTTCTTCTTCTTCCTCTTCCTCCTCCTCTTCTTCGTCTTTTGCTTCTGCTTCTGCTTCTTTAATATGTAAATCTCTAATCCATGTGGAGTTTAACCTGGTATGTGGTGGAAGTTATGGATTTAAATTTAGTCTTTTTCCAAAAAGTTATCCAGTGATGCAAAACAATTTTTTTTAAAGCCTGTCCTTAAATCATCCCATTTGCAACAGCATGGATGGACCTTGAGGGTATTGACATTAAGTGAAATACCCCAGAGAAAGACAAATACCGTATGATTTCACTCATCTGTGGAAGATAAACTAGCACATGGACAAAGAGAACAGTTTAGTGGCTACCAGAGGGGAAGAGCGTTGGAGGGTAGGTATCAGGGACGAAGGGGCACATTTATATGGTGACTGATGAATAATAATGTACAACTGAAATTTCACAATGTTATAAACTATTATGACCTCAATTAAAAAAATCTGCTCACAATTAGCCCTCTGCAAATATCTTTTATACCATAAATTTAGTAAAAGTGGGGCAGCTTTTCAACTGGTACACACCACTACAGTGTTCCTACCACCATCTATTCTGATTGCACAGGGTCTGTTCATATTGGGTGGTGCCCATGCCATACACTGGTAAATATTTCCAATATTACTCAGAACTTAATGTGCCCTATGTTGGAAGAGTACCTTTATGAGGAGTCTCTGTGCATTTGACATTTCTCATCTGTCTGTTTTCTTAACTTAATGCCATCTAATAGCTGAGTTTTTTTAATTCCCTAATTTTTAAATACTATAGAGTCATCTCTTCTTTAAACATCCCTCAACATTCTTTTCAGGCCTCAGCAGAATGACATAGCACTTGCAAATAAATATGAAGGTGCATAATGTAGCACTTGAGGCTAAAATGGAGAAGATCTCCATAGCCACCTTGGCCTTCCCCTTGGTGCTATGGTGAGTGGGAAGAAAAGAGATCCAGTCACTGCAGAACACCAGCATGCTGAATGTAACAAACTTGGCTTCAGTGAAAGTGTCAGGTAGGCTCCTGGCCAAAAATGCCACAATGAAACTCACAAGCACCAGCAGGCCCATGTAGCCCAAGACACAGGAGTAAGCAGTGATGGAGCCCTTGTTACATTCAATGATGATGACACCTGGCTCAGAGTGAGATTCCTTGTTTAGAAATGGGGGAGAAGTCCCCAACCAAATCCCACAGATTGTGGCTTGGATCTGTGAGTAGACAGGAACAATAGTTTTGAGGGTTGTGCGTGCCACACACATCCTTAGCCTACTCCCAGGCTTCTTGGCTCTGAACGCTAGGACTACCATGATGATTTTGGCCAAAACAGAAGAAATAGCCACAGTGAATACAATTCCAAAACCTGTTTGTTGAAGGAGGCAAGTGGCTTTTGTAGGTCGAGAAATAAAAAGCAAAGAACAGAAGAAGCAGAAGATGAAAGAGATGAGGAGGGTGTTGCTGAAAGCTCTGTTATTGGCTTTGACTATGGGAGAGTCTCAGTGTTTTACAAAGAGTGCGAGAACTAGAGCTGTGAGGATGGACAAGGAAATGCTCACACAGGCCAGAGCCATTCCCAAAGATTCCTCAAATGATAGAAATATTTCTGCTTTCGGGAGGCAGTGGTTCCTCTGCTTGTTTGGATATTAATCGTCTGGACACTTGACACGCTGTCTGAGTGTAAGTAAACAAAGAAGGAATTTATCTCTTGCAGTCTATATTCTCTCTCCCCATGCCAAGACAATGATTATAGCAATACATTTCTTTTCGTCTGCAAACTACGATTCTCTGCTGCATGGGAATTGCAATGCTAAAAATCTTAGAAGTGAATTTCTTTCCTATAAATGAAAAGATGGTCATTAAGAGATGGTCTAGTACATTGGTCATTTTATGGTTTAATCTGAGCAACCGTTATTCTACTTGGTGATCTTCTTTTAACTGCAGGTAACAATTCAGACAACTATAATCACAACGGGGAATATCTATTAGAGTTGATCATCTAAACATATGTGCCTTATATTCATTGCTAACTTTCTATGGCTCTTAGGAGAAAAGTTAACGTAACCTTCAGCGCCATGCATTCCTTGGGTTCTGCCTTCTTCACACACTGCTTGTCATTACTCTCACATCACTTTTGTGACTTTAGCCACACTGCCCATTCTTTTTTTTTGAGGAAGATTAGCCCTGAGCCAACTGCTGCCAATCCTCCTCTTTTCGCTGAGGAAGACTGGCTCTGAGCTAACATCCGTGCCCATCGTCCTCTACCTTATATGTGGGACGCCTGTCACAGCATGGTGTGCCAAGTGGTGCCATGTCCACACCTGGGATCTGAACCGGCAAACCCCGGGCCCCCAAAGCAGAACGTGCGCACTTAACCGCTGCACAACAGGGCCAGCCCCCACACTGCCATTTCTTTCTCCTTTTTCAAATTCTTGCTCGTGGAGTAAGTCTAGCCAGCTGACCAATCTCAGAATACAAACTTCCCACATCTTGAGGGTAATCTGGATGGGCCCAGGCCATAAATCACCCAGAAACCCCCTGTGAATGCAGGAGAGCCTTAGAAGGACAGTTTTCCCTGCTAACAGCTGTAAGTTTCACACTGACCAGAAGGGCAAGCCAAGGCCCAAACAACTTCTGCCAGATGCTTCAAATTCTCTCAAATGACTTTTTGGTTATCAAAAGCTGAATACTCATCAGTGGTGGCAGACGTCAAGTCCTGGAGGCGTGGCGCTCAGCATCCAAACCCCAAGGCTCTTCTCCACCTGCCTCTGTTTCTCAGCGCAGGCTCTCGGGAGGAGGCAGGACAGGCGTCGGGGGCCCAGGCTAAGGGAAGGGGAAATGGCAGTTCCTTCTCCATTCCAGAGCTTTGCTACAGAATTACTGAGCTCTGTGCTGTCCATCTGTTTACATATCAACCACGGCTATCACCTCTCCGTCAGGAATGTCACCCTCCCCTGCTATTCCTGAGCTCATCTAACTAGCTCTGCCCACAACCACCAGCCCTCCCTGAGGCTGAGGTCTGCCGCCTGTGAACCCAAGGGACCCGTCCCATCCCATCCCGCCAGGGACGACGGGGAGTATTTGCAAGACACTGCTGGGCAGCAGGGAGGGCAGATCACCAGGATGCTGTAGACCACAGAAGTCTCTCATCTTTATTCTAAGCACAACGGGGAGCCAATACGGGCTCTAAGTAGGGGAGGGACATGACCTCTAGAGGGGACCGCAAGTGGATGTGGGAAACAGTGGAGAAGGAGCAGCTGGGGGACAAGCAGTTCAGTCTTGGACGCACTGAACTTGCAGTGCCAAGAGACGGCCAAGGGCAAATGTCAAGTGGCACTGAGAGATGTCTGCACCTCTGAAGAGCAGCCCTGGGCCTGACCTGCCAGCTGGAGAGGCCTGAGCTCACGACGGCGATGCAGCCATGGTGAGGATGAGTCCTTCGGACAGAGAGCACAGAGGAAAGGAGAGCACAGTCCCTGTACAGAGGACCTCTGACACAGGAAGGCCTGGCCCAGGAAATGAGACGGAGAAGGAACGAGAAAGGAGGACGGCCCATGGACAGTCCAGTCCCAGGGCAAAAGGAAGACTGGTCTTCACAAAGATGGTCAGCATGTCATGGCCAACGTCAAATGCTGCCGAGAGGTCAAGAAAGGTCAAGACTGGACAATGTTCTCCAGGTTCTTTACTATTGTTTTCAGCAACATGGGGGTCACTGGAACCCTAGCAAGAGGCACTCAGCAAGCTGATAAGGGTGGAAGCTGAGTGGACTGGGCAGAGCAATGAGAAGGAGGCAAGGAAATGGAGACAGTAAGTCAATGCAGCTGAGAGAAGTTTGGCCTAGAAGGCAAGGCAGGAGGTGAAGCCAAGGGGTGGGGGAACGGGAGGAGATCGAGGGGTCCACACAGGGCCTCTTAAGATGAAGACACCTGAGTCAGGTGTAAAGACTGATGGGGAGGGGCCAGCAGAGAGGGAGGTTGAGGCTGTGGGAAAGAAGGCCCAGCACATGGAGTGAGGCTTTGGAGGAGATGGGAGGAGAGGGATGCAGGGCACAGAGAGAAGCACCAGCTCCAACAGGAGAGACACACCTCCCCTGCTGCTACAAAGGGAAGGGGCCCAGGGTGGGCACAGTTACCAGCAAGTGGGTGGGAGTCCAACTGGGACACTGAGGGCTTTCTCAGCTGACGGCATCTGTTTCCTCAACGACACAGGAGGCAAGTGTTTCGGCTGAGAGTGAGAGATGGGAGCAAGTGTGGCCAGCTTAGCTTTCGGGCAGGACTTGATCTTGGCGCTCTGCTGAGAAAGAACTCTGGATGGACAGATTTTAAGTGCTTTAGTGACAGCAATGAATCTTTACAGAGTCATTTTCAAATGAAGACAGCTGGACGATAACAGTCCCTAAGTTGACACAAAACGAATGAAGGGGCTTAGTGATCCAGAAAATCTATGCCTAGATGAATGAGGCTGTCAGAGCTGGGGCCTGGTCTCTGCTGCCTGGCTCCCAGAGAGCTGCTTTACCTACCTGCGCTCTGCCAAAGAGCCTCTGGAAACGCACCCCTGTTGTTACCGACAGGGTGAGGCTCAGGCCACAGGAAAGATCATGGTTGTGGTGGGCCGTTTTAAGATGGCCACCAATGAACCCCGTCTCCTGCTACTCACAGCCATGTGTAATCCCCAGCCTTGTGTGGGGGCTGGGCCTAGTGACCTGCAGAAAGCCAGGAAAAGTGACGGAGGGCACTGCCAAGATCAATGAGAGAACACTGGCTTCTGTCTCTTACTCTCTCATTGGCTCGCTGTAATGGAGCCAGCTGCCATGTTGGGAGCTGCCACATGGAGAAGCCTACACTGCTAGGAGCCAAGAAAGGCTTGGCCAACAAGCATTAGCTGCACAACTGCCAGTGAGGCAATGGGACCCAGTGCAACAGTCCACGAGGACCTGCAGCTGCCGTCAACCACCGGTGCAGTCCTGGAAACAGAGCCTTCCCCAGTGCAACCCGAAGATGACCACAGCCTTCAAGAGACTCAGAGCCAAAGACCCAGCTAAGCCCCTCCTAGATTCCTGACCCACAGAAACGGAGATGAGAAATGGGTATTGTTTTAAGCCACTAAGTCTTGGGGTCATCTGTTACGTGGCGATAGATAACAATGACACAACACTGATCTGCCCCCACAGGAAGTCCATGGGAGACAAGTTTGCAGCCTTGGTATCAGGGAGAGCAGTACTTCTCCTAAACAAGTTATTTGCTGTTTATCTTATAGAAACAATGCACCATTTAAATGACCATATTTTCTTCTTTGCTTTGGCTACTAGGAAGCTCAGAGCCAAATCTGTATGTACTTCTAGCCACTGCACCAGACCAGAGAGAATGCAGTCTTTCATCTTCTTAGCTGACCTTTAGTTTCCCTGTAAGGAGATCTTGTTACCTGTTAACACATATCTAAAACCCTTCTGGATGTCGGCAGAGTTTGATGATATTAAGGAAGGGAGTATGTTTTTAAAATACTCCTTATCTTTCAGAGATACATACTGAAACTTTTATGGAGGAAGTATGATATCTAGGATTTGCTTGAAAATAATCCAGGGCAAAGAAGTAGATGGAATTATAGATGCAAGAAAACTGGCTATGAGGGGTATGAGGTGTTTCTCTCCAGGGGGAAAAAAGAAAATGTTCTGGATTTAGATAGTGGTGATGGCTGCACAACCCTGTGACTATACTAAAAGCCACAGAAAACAAATACTCTACGATCTCACTTATACGAGGAATCAAGAAAAAAAAAAACCTCATAGATTCAGAGAACAGATTGCTGGTTGCCAGAGGTGGTGGGTGAAATGGGTGAAGGGAGCCAAAACGTACAAACTTCCAGTTACAAAATAAGCAAGTCACGAGGATGTAATGTACAGCTTGGCAATTACAGCTACAATACTTGTATCTCGTATTAGAAAGTCGCTGAGAGAGGAAATCTTCAAAGTTCTCATCATGGGAAAAACAATTCTGTAACTACGTATGGTGACAACGTTAACCAGACTGATCATGGTGAGCACCTCAGAACTATATGCAAATATAAAATCATTATGTTGCACACCTGAAACTAATAGGATGTTGTAGGTCAACTGTACCTCAATATAAATAATGGATCGCAGTGTGTGTGTTTACTACTGGACTCACAATTCTGTTCTCTTGATCTGTGTGTGTCCTCATGCCCGTACCACACACTCCGATCACCATAGCCTTCTAGGACATTTTGGAAGCAGAAAGTGAGTCCCCCAACGCTGTCCTTTTTCAAAATGTTTTTGGCTATTGGTGGTCCCTTGTGACTGTATATGAATTTGAGGACGAGCCTGTCCATTTCGGCAAATAAGGCAGTTGGGCTTCGGACAGGGATTGCATTGAATGTGTAGGTCAATTGGACTGCCTATACATCAGCTTCCGCAGACACCATAATGCTGATATAATCAAAAAGATTTTTAAAAAGTGACTTGACTTGTTGAAGGATCATGAAAGAAAGGAACAGGATGCTGGGAGAGAAACCGGAAGAAAGAAAGAACCACCGAGTTAGAAAGAATGGTTAGGGAAGCCTTCACTGAAGAGATAACCCCTGACCTGAGGCCCAGGAGGAAAAGGGGAGCAAAGAAGAGCATTCCAGGCTAAGGGGACGGCACGGTCAAAGGCCCTACGGCAGTCAAGAGGAGGGCTCGCTCCAGGGACTGAGGGCAGGGCAGCAGGGCTGACTCAGAGCCTGGCAAGCAAGGGCAGGGAGGGGAGAAGGTGCAGCAGGTGAGGGCAAGTTCCAGAATGGCACCAGGAAACTGATAAGCACGGTTATCTCCAGCCAGTGGGACTTCTACTTTTCACCTTATTCCTGTCTCTGCTTCAGAATCAATTGTTTTAGTAGTTTTACAAAAACCTGATGTGAAAAATCTACCCACCCCAAGACTGTGAAAATAAAGAGAAGCTTCAGTTTTGTAGCTATCAAAGAAAAGCCCGTTTAAAAACCTGGCACAGTAATGAAATGAGCACACTTAGATGGACAATACTCACTGCTAGTGAGGATAGGAAGAAAGCGGCTCTCCTCTCCATTGCCGCTGGCAGTATAAACTGGTAAAGTATCTGGAAAGCAATTGAACAATACGTTGACAACAATAAAAATATCCTAATCCTCTGACCCACTCACGGGGTTTATCCTAGAGCAATAATCCAAATGAAAGCAAAAGCTATATATGTACACATGATAAATGTCACAGTATCCCCAGTGGCTGCTGCACTCACTCCCCAAAATAGTATGCCTGCTGACAACAGGGTGATGATTAAGTAACGACTTGATAAAAGGGTTAACGGATTAATTACCTATGGTAAATTAATCTGACGCTATATCACACAAATATTAAAAACCGTAACTGTGAAAACTGATTGCACCAACATGGAAAAATGTTTTATGCAAATGATAAAAGGGCATATAAAGCCACACCTATGCTACGACGACAGTATAAAAGATGTACACAGAGGAACAAGGACTGGAAGGAAACACGAGACAGTGAGCAAAGATGATCTGATGCGGTGGTAGGATTACTGAGGATTATACCACATTTAAGTCTTAATTTAAAGGCCCTCCCTTCAGACAAATATCAAACACAAAAAGATGAGATTAACTATACAAGGTTGAGAAAGCTTCTCTCTCATTCCTCTCTCCCTTACCCACATTCTGCTGAAATCAGCTCAAGTTGAGCTCCCTTTTGGTGCCCTTGTTTCTTCTTTAAAAGGCTCAGCACTCACTCTGCAGAGAGAAAGGCCCTTTGTTGAGGGGCAGCTCTAATCCTCCATCCATCCTTTTGGCAGTTCCTGTCCATGGGAGCTGGGGTGAGGGGAAATGGACTGGACAAAGAGAATGGTGTCCCCAGGAAATGATAAGAGTCAAAGTAAGGCACGTGGTTCCAGCCCCAAGAGCCCTATAGCTCACATCTGCATACGGCCCCTCCCAAGGGGGTGTGAGGGGCACTATCTGTTTGTCCATCCGTGCCCCATCACTAGAACAGACTTCTCCTTTGTCCCTTAGGAACAGACTATGATCCTGACCACACACAACCTATAAAAGACAAACAAAGCAGAGGCTGATGAGAAGTCTCTGGAAGCCCAGTGTCCTAGTCGAGGGATCCAAAGCACTGTAGCATTCCCTACTCCTCCTGAGCCCTGAGGGGCCTGGATCCAGGCAGGCTGCCCCACACGGCCTCCACATCAGATTCTTTCTCAATCCACTGCAGCCTGGCTTCTGTCCCACTGCACAGAAAGTGCTCTTGCTAAAGGAGGGTGCCCGACATCCTAAGAAGCAAACCCAAGAGCTCTTCCATCGCACTGCACCCCCGAGGAACCACTCCCTCCTCCAGGAGCCTTTCTCTTCCCCATCCCTCTCTTGTGCCTCTCTAAGAGCTTCCAATGTGAGTCACTAGCTCCGCCTCTACTCCTCACCCTTCAGTGCTGGAAGCCTCCTCCAACGTCTGTCTTCTGCCCTCTTCTCTCCTCACTCTTCACCCTCCCCTGGGAGGCAGCATCTGTTCCCAAGACTTTCCCTCTCCACTGTACTCTGTTACGTCCAGTCCCCAAAACTCTACTGAGTTCCAGATCTATTTTTCTAACAGCCTAATGAAAAGCACCTTTAATGACTGCTTATCATGCCTTCCACTGTGCTAAGACAATATCCAAGACCATCTAACAAGAAACTGAATCTCAGAGAAGGTTGGTAAGTTGTCCAAAGTCATCCAGTTACTATTTGGGGAAGCAGGGACCTGAACTCGCATCCATGTGACTTTGAAGCCTGTGCAAGAAGCACTACACTCTACCGCAACCCTAAAAGCAGATACACTCTCTACTTCCTCCTTGCTTCCCCCTCCGACCCACCCCAAGCCCGCTCCTCCTCTGGGACTCCCCCATCTGGGCTGAGAACATCAGCAGCAGCTCTTTGGCCTGTGGAGTCATGCTCGACTCCCTCTAGCTCACTCCGTCCATCGAATCAAGCCCCAAATCCGGTCAATTCTGCTTACACGTCTCCCCACCTGTGTCTGCTGCCCACAGCTCCCCAAGCGGCCTTCATCACCTCCTCCCCCAACTCCACAAAATCCTGCATCACTCACTCTCCACCTGTCCTCCAGCCTCTCCCACACTGCTGCCCTGGAAGCAGATCAAACTCCAGCCGCCCCACATGCTCTCAGCAGTTAAAGCCTGCCCCTGCCCCTCCCCTCTGCCATGGAACCTTTCCTACCACCCATCCCCAGTCTACCTGGTAAATTCCCCTGCCACCTCCTCCATGATGCCTTCTCTCCCTTCTGTTCCACCCTGGGAGACTTACCAATTCCCCTTTTGCTACTCTCACAGCACTTTCTGTTTGCATTCATTTATGGATTGACTATGGGTACCTACCACGTGCTAGGCACTGCCCCAGGGATGGGAACAAAATGATGAGCAAGATGAAGTCAGCCTGGAACACACACAGTGCTGGGACACTCTCTTCTCTGGTACAGCTAGTGTTTGTAACCTGTCTCTCCCACGAGTGTTATCCCCCAAAACCTAATCAAATTTGGTACCTCACAATCCATCATACATCCTGGCTTAGGTAACGCAGGCAATAATTTTTACTAAAATAATGTATTAATTCAGAAAATCCCCCTAACAGATATGCCGTCACCCCACCCAAATTTCAGCCTTTTAAAGCATCCCAGGGGAAGAATAAGTGGCTCTCAGCCCACGTCTCTTACCTGGAACACCTGTTCATCGAAGTCCTGCACTCTGTGGACTTCGTGACTGTCACTACGGCTGGGAGCAATCTGGGGAGAAGTAAGAGATATGGTCACGGTGAACAATGTGGGCTTCTGGCCCCTCCCCATCACCCCTAACTGGCGGCCCCACACGCACATAGGAACTGTTAGGTCAGAGAGAAGGCAGAGTTAGACGTGGGTCGCAAAGTAAAACAAAAGCAGCAAATCCCTTGGTGATGTTCACCTGCTGCCAGAGCTGCGACTGGTGTTTAATCCACCAGCATAATGTGAGGAGCTGGGGGGAAGTTTTTTCAGACTAACATGACAAATTTTTGAACTTAGTCAATTTGATTAAAAATAAAAGAAGGATTCAGAGGGTCCAGGCATCACAAGACGCTCATGCCCCCTCCCTCCCACCAGGCTCACAGACGGAGCTCTCCCTGCAACGGAACAGCCTCCCCACAGCTCTCTGGGGAGGGCTCCCTGGTCCTCTCAGGCACGAGGAACCTGGCTTTCTCTGCTCTGTGGGTCGATCCCACAGTAGCCACTCCAGAAATGTTTAATGCTCAACACAATTCTGGAAGTGGTCGTCTCTGCAGAGGCTCATGAGCAAATTCCATTTTTGATCACCTTCCATGCACACTGCCCATAAGAGCTGTTTCGCAAGCTGAAGCCTAAAGAAACCACCAGCAGGGAAATCAGTTCTGCAGGGTCGGGGATCCAAGAAAGTTAGGACCGGAAGGGGGTCTGGAAAGTGGTGCCAGTCCAACCGCTCACTCAATGGCCACTGGGTTTCCTCCTCCAGCACTCCCAGCCAGTGCAGGCACACTCTCAGCTAGGCCACCTCTACTGTCCCTCTGCTTCCCCTCTGGGCCGTCCTCCTGCCTCCCGGAAAGTCCACGACAGGTGAACACCTCCTGTGAAAGGCCTCAGCAACCCCATTCCCTGGACCTGTCACTAGGCTGCTCTCAATGCCAACAGCCCTCTTGAAAGACTTCCTAAACACCACCATTGTGTTTTCCTACAAAGCACACGGCGCCAGAAAAAGAAACTTGAAAAATTCAGCCATCTTGGCCTTCCCTGGAAACAACCGCTCTTCTGAAGAGCCTTGGGGTAACCCAGGATCCCGGACTCTGAAAGCCCCCGCCATGCAGAACAAGTGTTAGCAGATGGGCTTCTTTCAGTACAAGAGGAAAAGCCATTTGCACACTCAGCCCGGCTCGGTGACTTCACGGCAAAGGGAGCGGGAGGCCCTGAGGAGGCTGCCTGGTGTGCGCTGTCATGTCAATAATAACTGAGACTTCCCAAGAGCCACAGAGAGCAGCGAACAGAAAAGAGTTAGCAAGGTCTGTCAACACAGCTCTCTGGAGCCATCCTACTGATTGGCTCGGGAATGCCCACAGCTTCACAAAGCAGATGGGGCTCAATGAAATGCCCACTTCAGGCTCAACAGCAGACAAGTGGCTCCCCAACCCCCGACATCAATCTCCAGCAGGTCAACTCACCTCGTTCGCCATCTGCCAGGACAAGAGGGTGGGCTCTGCCGCAGGAGATCTGTAGCTCCCGCGTCTCCTGAGGTCTGTCCAGAGGCAGTGGGACGGGCGAGGGCTCCAAAACATCCTCCTATCCCCTTGCTGACCCACCACCAGGGTCAGTGCACTGATGGAGGGTCATAGCATTTGTAACACTAAAGGTCATACTGCCTGACCCCCACGTTGTTACCCAGTCAGATATCAGAATGACTTCCTCAAGGCACATATGTTAGAGCCGAGCAAGGACTAGAAAGCCGGTCTCCAGCTCCAGCCCACTGCACCACATCATCTCCATGACTCACTGACTTATTGAAAAGCATCCTTAGTCTCAGTAAAGAGAACTTCTCCCACGTCATTTAATACCACTTGAATTTTTCAGGAAAGGAAAAACATTTTCTTCCTGCAACATCCACTCCGATTCCTCAGGAAGGTGAAGAACAGCATGTTATATGACACCACTTATCTGAAAAGGAGACCAAAAGAATACGCAGATGTACTCCTTTGCAGATGCATTAACTCTCTCTAGAAGGACAAACTGAAAAGTGTTAACACAGGTTGTCTACAGGGAGAAAAACCATGATGCTGGGAGGACAGAGGTGGAAGACAGACTTTTCATCACATCTTCTACTGCACCTTAAGGATTCTGAATTATGCAAATAGGTTATCTATTCAAAATCGACAATTTCAATATTTAAATAAGCAAGTAAGGAGGAAAGATGTTTAGGAGTCACTCTAAAGAAGAACCTTATTGTTCTCTAAAACCCTACTGGAGAAGCCAGGTTGGTCTTCGTAAGGAATTCCTCTCCCAGGTCTCTTGTTTGTTGTGCTGAGGAAGATTCACCCTGATCTAACATCTGCTGTCAATCTTCCTTCTCTCTTGCTGAGGTAGATTTAGGCTGAGCTAACATCCATGGCCAATCTTCCACTCTTTTGTATGTGAGCTGCCGCCACAGCATGGCCAGGGGTGAGTAGTGTAGGTCCACACCAGGGAACCGCCCCCAGGCCACTGAAGCAGAGCACGCCAAACTTAACCACTAAGCCACTGGGGCTCACTTCCTCACACAGGTTTTAAACGATGAGGTTTTTGAATATTCACAATGGAGGCTGGAGGTGAGGAGAATATCTGCAAATACACTAGTCTCAACCTACTCCCCACTAATGATGCCCTATTTTCTCCTAGGAACCCCATGTTTAACAAGATTTTCCCCACCAAATAAATAGCATTATTACTACTATAATACACTCACCCATTAGTATCCATCAATGACTGACATAATTTCAGACAGAGCTTCGAACTGCATCAAATAACTGGTTTTTTATAATGAGATGATGTGATTCTAGGCAAAATTAAAGAAACTGGACAATGATGTTAGCCTATACAGCCCTATAAGCTGAAAACGCAGAATAGTTTAAAATACTGAAAAGTAACTCACATCCCCCATTACTACCTGCACAGACCCCTAAGGGCCTGGCAAGCGGTACACACACAACATTCAAAGGGAATCTGGTTCTAGGTCCAACTACCAATTGAGGGGAAATACAGATGACAGAGGATCATGTCAAATGGCACAACACGGATGCATTCAACAAACTTCAGACTGGAAAACTGTGCAGAATAAGCAATGTGATTTCATCAATGAATAAATTTCAAGGAAGAAACATTAAAAGAGACTTAAAAGATTTTTAAAAGTCTTATCAACCAATTGCAATGTCTGGATGTTATCCGGATTTTGATTGAAGAAAAAGCTTTAAAAAAATTACAAATCCGGGCTGGCCCCGTGGCCGAGTGGTTAAGTTCGCGCGCTCTGCTGTGGTGGCCCATGGTTTCGCCAGTTCGGATCCTGGGCGCGGACACGGCACTGCTCATCAGGCCACGTTGAGCATCCCACACGTCACAACTAGAAGGACCCGCAACTAACATATACAACTATGTACTGGGGGAGTTTGGGGAGATAAAGCAGAAAAAAAAAAAAAAGATTGGCAACAGTTGTTAGCTGAGGTGCCGATCTTTAAGAAAAAAAAAATTAAATTAAAAAAATAAAAATCTAATGACATTTATGAGACAACTGGCAATTTGAACACTGATTGGATATTTGATGATATGAAGAGACTATACTCTTAACATTTAGGTGCGATAATGATGTTGCATTTACCTTTTGCTTTTGAGTCATTAGTTTTTAAGATAAATACTGAAATATTTATGAACAAACATCAATGATGTTAGGATTTGCTCGAAATTTATCAGGGAGAAGGTTGGGAAACGAATAAAACAAGCCGGGCATGAACTGATGATGGCTGAAGCTGGTGACGGCCCGCGGGATGCATTATCCTATTCTGTCGACGTCTGCATGTCTAAAACTGTTCCTAATGAAACGGATAAAGAAAGGCAACGTGGCATCTCACAGCACATAAAGAGTGCAATACTAAGTATAAAAGAATTGTGATATAAAATGAAGTGAAAAATGGCAGAAAACAAAACCTATGCTATGATCAGAACTACATAAAAATATATTTACAAATGAATGAGGGAAGAAGAGAAAAGTGAAAAGAAAGGTTTGTCTAGTATATATTTCCAGGTAATTTCCCCTTTATTTTAAAAAATGTTTCTTATTGTACTTATAATATGGATGGACTAATGTCTATTTTTTGAAAAGCCATCATAAATCACTTCTAGCATTACTGCAATCCAATTTCGAATATCTGGAATACGGCCTCCATCTTAAGGATTTCATTGAATTTTCCCCAGACCACATTCTAGGCAGTGTAGAGTGTTTCAGGCTATCTCCAAGCCAGCAAAGAAAGGTCGTCTCTCTGGGGCCAAAAGACAACATCTTTCTCATCACCAAACGTCCTTTTGTCTAAAGGTTCACAGTTATCACCCAACAGGCTGAAAAATAATCTAGTCCAGAGGGTTTCAAACAACGCGCCCTTATAGCCTCCTTCTGTGTTGTTGTTCCGATTTGGTTTGTGTCATCAGATTCCTGAAAGTCAGAGGGAGCTTTCTCAGCCCAGTCACAGCAGAGAAACCCAAGGGGAGAGTGCACACTTCTCTCTTTCCGGCTCCTGTGAAATCCAAACTGAGAACCTTTGAGTCCCATTCCCCAAACTTTCGTCACATCCTTGGTTTTAGAGGACAGCAGCGGGAATCCATAGCCACAGGCGGCAGAGGAAATCTGAAAAAGAGTTCCCAGAAAGCATCAACTGATTGGCGATGTCAAGTTTTTCTGGCAAGAAATGGCAGCTTATTGACCCATTCCAAGAACACACACTATTAACACAGCAACTAACACTATACGGAACATTTACTATGTGCTAAGTGTCTGACAGGCACTATCTCATTTCACCTTCACACTCACCCAGTGATCTAGGTGTCATATCCCCCCCCATTCAGCAAGACACAGGCTCGCAGAGCAGTTCAGTTGAAGACTCCCTTAGTTTGAATCTTGGCAACACCATGGGGTCTACAGCTGTTAGACCCTTACCAGCTGTGACCTAGGTAGACAGCTTAACCTCTCGGTGTCTGTTTCCCTCTATGCGATACGGAGATGACAACAGTGTCTCTCTTATTGGGTTGTTGTGAGAACTAAATGAGTCAATAGAGCTAAAGCCCCTACAGTAAACAGTATGTGACAACGTAAGAGTGATGGGATGTACTCACTACGATCACTGGTGGTCATAAACAAAAGCCAACAAAATTGGAAATGAAGATGTAAAACTGTCTTTATTCACAGACAACCAGAGAGCATGCATGATCCTATAGGTAGAAACTCCTAAGAAATACACAGAAATCTACAGAAATAAACAAGTTCTCAGCAAAGTCACAAGACACATGGTGAATACAAACACCAACTACATTTGAAAATACTAACAATGAACACTCCAAAAAGGAAATTAAAAATACAATTTACTCAAAATACCAGCAAAAAACAATAACATGCTTAGGAATAGATTTAACAATAGAAATCTAAGAGTTGTATACTGAAAACTACAAAACACAGCTGGGAAAAATTAAACACTACTTGAATGGGGAGATATTCCATGTTCATAGGCTGAAAGACTCACAATTGTTTAGATGGCATTTGTGCTCAAATCCACCTACAGATTCAACACAATCTCTATCAAAATCCAAAAAGAATTTTTGCAGAAAGTGACAAGCCAATCCTAAAATTTGTATGGAAAAGCAGAAGACCCAGAACAGCCAAAACAACTTCCACAAACAAGGACCAGCTGGAGGACTTCTATTTCAAAAATTCAAAATTTCTGATAAAGCTACAGAAGACAAGAGAGTTTAATCTTAGCATAAGGACAAACATATCGATGAACGCAACAGAACTGAGCAGCCAGAAATCAATCCTTAGATTTACAGCCAATTGATTTCAACAAACGCACCAAGGCAATTCAACAAGGAAAGGATAGTCTTTCAACTAATGATCCTAGGACAATTGGGTATCCACAGGCAAAAAAGGCCCGTAACCCACACCATACACAAAAATCAACTCAAGTGGCTGGCTCATAGACCTAAACACAAGACCTAAAACTACGAAGCTCCTAGAAGAAAACATGGGAAAAATATCTTTGTGATGTTGGGTTAGGCAAAGATTTCTTAGATATACCGAAAGCACAATCCAGGGCAGAAAAGCCATCAATTGAATTCCACTAAAATTAAAAAAAATTTTGCTCTTCAAAGGACACTCTCAAGAGAATACAAAGAAAAGCCACGGACTGGCAGAAAATACTCGCACATATCCTACATGTCATAAGGTACCTCTATCCATCTGGAACACATAAATCACTGTTACAACTCCCTATTAAGAAGGAAACAACTCAACTTTTCATTCATTTGGAGCTTGAAATCCTGTTTCTCTTGCTCTCGCCCCTTTTCAGTTAAAGATCACTCCTCACCCTTGGCAGAGAAGGCGGAAGCCAAACTGGCCCGATCCGCTTCTTTTTCATCCCCCACCAAGGTTTCCACAACCAGCACCAACGAGAACGCATCCTGACACATTTTCGCTCTTCCGAGCATGGGCTCCCAGATGAGCCGCCCCGGGGAGCCGCCCTCTGCTGCCATTTTCTCAAACCTGAGGCAACGCAGAGGCCTGCAGTGCAGCCATTCGAGTGCGTTCGGACCTTCGCTCCTTCCTCTCTCACCCCTGCACCCGCTCGGGCGACACGTCCTTTCCCAGCTGCTCAGCGACTCCAGCCGGCCCACGGCTTCCCTGACATTTGGCAGCCGCCCTTCCGAACAGCAGAACTTCGGGAGTCAGACGGCCCGAGTGCGGAGCCCACTGTGCGTCCGCCGGTCAGCTGTGGGCCCGGGGCTTGTCCCTTGAGCTCTCTGAGCCTCCCGCTCCTCCCTCAACTGTGGTGACAACCCCGACCCCCGGGGGAGGAGCGGATGCCCAGCCGCTCCATCACTGGGCAGCGCGCCAACCGCCTTCCCTTCCGGGGCCTGCAGCCGCCGGAGAGGCGTCCGCCCGGAGGCAGACCCCGTGCCTCGCAGCTTCTCCAAGAGGCCGAGGGCCCGGGGAGCAGCGGCGGAGGCGAGGGCGGACGGAGGGAGGGAGGCGCCGCCCGGACCTTCGGCTCCGACTCCATTCGGGAGGGCACTGGCGGGGGCCTGCGGCGCGGCCGCGAACCGGCAGGGCTCGGCTCGGAGCTGGGCCGCACGAAGGGGGCCTGTCCGGCGCCCCGAGAGGCTGAAGCTGCAGGAACATGCGCTCGGCGCGGGCCGCGCGCCCTCCTACCGGACCACGGGCGCGGCCGCCTTCCGCGGGCTCCGCGAGCGCCCGGCCGCCGTCCAGGGCCTTCGCCTCGGCCCCGGAGCTCAGCCGGCGCCCCAGCCGAGCCTCCGCCGCCAGCGCCATTCTCCGCTTCACGCCTCAGCTGCTGCTGAGCGCCGCCATCATAGGTGACCCTTGACCCCACGCCCAAGCGGAACCGCCGGGGGTCTCGGTTCCTATTGGCTGACGATCAAGGAACTGAGGGCGGCGGCGGGAGGGCAGGGACCTTGAGCGTGTGAACGCTGGGGATCAGGTCCCGGCTCGGCCACCTAGTGCGCGAGCTTCCTCCGAGCTTCCACTCCGTCTGAATGCAGCCGCTTACCCGCGCAGCGCACGTTTCCGAGCGTCTGCCCGGCTCGTCGGGCGCAGGGCGCTTCCTGTTGCAAGGCCCATTGCTTCTTGGCATTGGCCTGGGGGACCCTTGAGGGTGGCCCACCCTGCACAATTGCAGGACAGAGCCCTTCCCTCTCCTGTTTCCTCCCTTTGCCTCTGGCCCTCTTCATTTCTTACCTGGCCTTGTCGCGGCCTTTCCCCACTGCCGCCTGCTACCAGGCCGCTCCAGCCCCAGTGATTAGAGGGTAGCTCCTACTGTTGTCCTTCGCTGCCCAAACCCCTGCCAGGCTTTCCTGTTGTCTTCACAGCGCATGCTCCTCTCCAGATCACCTCGCCCTCAACCCTTGACTCCGCTGGAATCAGAGGGCTGGAATGCAACTGCTGACTCCCTGTGCTGCTTCAGGCCTCTCTACTTGCACACAGTGCCCCGAATGCCCTTCGACTGCCCTCCTTCCCGGCGCATGTGTGGCAAACTCCTACGCGTCTTGGAAGAGCCAGCTCGAGCACCTCCTTGGAAGTTCTGTGAAGGCAGGAATTCAGTTCATTCAGATTGTCCTCACCATTGTCCTCCTAGAGGTTAGCTTGCAGCTGGGAGCAAGGGAGGCCCTCAGGAATGAATGATTGGGGAGTCTGGGCACCTGGGTTCTTGTCTAGGCTCTGCTGCTGACTTGCTACGTGCTGTTGGGAAGTTGTCTCCTTTCTCTGGATCTCACTTCTAACATGAGGGACTGAGAAAGAATCAATACATGAAATCAGTCTTTTTAAATGAATGAGGTGTTTTGACTTTAGGGCTTGTTGGATGTCTTCCAGCCCGTTAGGATCCATGACAGGCGTTGCCAGATCCTAGTCCCAAATGCTGAGGGCAAACTCTTTCTTTCTTCTCTCCCTTGCTTCTTTCTCTCTCTTTCTCTTTGTATTGCTTGATCCCTGGAAGGAATCCAATTTTAATCTACTCCCGAGACCAGTTCAAATTGTTTTGCTGTCCTGCAATGTGCCTTGTATCCAGTCTGTGAAACATGATTTTATAGTCTCCTGGTGAAATGTGGTTGCTGTTTGACCGTTCTCTAGGGCTGTTTTCTAGAGGGTGATCATGGACTGCGGACTGATAAGACAAGGCATCCAGGGGAATGCTCGTCCAAGGCCGCCAACTCCAGGGAACGTCAGGAAACAAAGGTGTGAGATCAGTGGTCTGCTGGGCCGGGAACCCTATCCTCTGTTTGCACGGAGCTCCTGCTTCCCTTGCACCACTCCCAGTGACTGAGACACGGACGGACACTTGGGCAGACCTGTCCCTGGGAGGCATGGACTCCTCTGTTGGTCTCCTGGGGCTCCCAGACTCCCCAGTGGCCTTACCGAGCCTTCCTTAGACTCTGCAGCTGTGCACGTCCCCTTTACCTGGCCTTCCCTCTCTCTCTCCCTCATTTGGAGTCTGACTGGCCTCGTGGCCTGATGGCTCTCCCACATTCCCAGGCTTCCCCACCCCATTTTCTTTTACAGAGGCATTTCCCCGCACAAACCCCTTATGCGTTTAAGCCTGTCTTGCTGTGTACCTCTCAGAGGACATTTGAGCCAAGGCTCGAAGCCATGAAAGAGTGAGCCATGTAGACATCCCGTGTAGAGGGTCTGGACAGAGGCTATAGCAAGTACAAAGGCCCAGAGGTGAGACTGCTTGGGTGTGTGTGCTGCAAAGAACCCAAGTGGTTCAGCTAACCCCAAATAGTCCTGCTCAACTTTTAACTTGTTTTTCGTAGATGAGGATAGCCACCAAAACTTTGCCTTGTGTGCACGAGGGGCACTGCTTGAGGATCAAACGTCCGGTGTCATCTCTAAGAGTAAAGGCCAAACCTGATTCTCAAACCTGTTCACGCAAGGGAAAGAATAGCTCCAAAATCTGCTTTCCAACTCTTGACAACCACTGATTTCACAAAGGCCGGCCCCGTTCTCCTAGCCTCCAATGCCAATCCTGTCAGGTATCAGTATATGGCCTCTCGGCTCCAAATCTACTCTTCATGGCCTGCTTTGGGAGAATGCAGCTGGGCCCTTTACGTGTTTTTCTTGGAAAGACAGAGCCGGGGAAAGAGGACTTCCTTCCTGGTTGCAGGTGCACAAATGGCTTCTCCAGCACGAGGCTCCTGCCCTAGTGCTGGCCCACAGCACAGAGCCGCCAACAGCTTCCTCCAGCAGCCCCCTCAGGCAAGGCCCTAGCCGAATGCCTCCCATGAGGCCCCTCCCCTCGAACGTCTTTCTCGGCCCCCACAAGTGTGGCTTTCCATAAAGTTCCAGAGTGCACCTTTCCCATTAGTTCGTGGGTTTTTATATTAAACTTTGTCTCTTCGAATCACTAGGGTGTTTCTGTCACCTCATTGAACCCTGACTTATACACCAATTAACAAGTCACTCATTTCACCAAACCCATTTTCAACCCTCGTGAACTACTGAGGAAACCCTGCAATCTCGGTGGAAAGAGAGGGCTGGAGGCTCCTGGGAGCTGCCTCTGGTTTGCGGCTCTTCTGATGAAATGCTGAGTGAGCACACCTGGAGTGTGTTTGGACCCCCTCCCCCTACAGACACGCAGAAGGCGGGATAGCTGGAGGTGAGTGAGGAGGTGGAGAGAGGTAGGAGAGGAGGCTGGAAAGATGGAGGAAGGGCAGCCAATAGACTTTGGCCATGGGGCCAATGTAAAATTTGGGCTTTCATCTAAGTTTGTAAAGCTATAGATGTGTATTGGAGTAGGAGCTCTCCACGTCCTCAGTCTTTCTTCCCAGCCTTACCTCTGGGATCTCCGACATGGGGGGATGAACAGTTCCCACAGGCTTTGACTCCCTTCAAGCTTCTTGTCCCATGTGCATGCGGTGCATGTTTAAATTTCTACCAGGAAGCTCCACAGATGCCTCAGATGCAGAAAGGAGCTCATGGGGCCCATACACACATACAGCTTGGAAGTGAGGGGGAATTAACATCCTAGAGGCAACGTTCAATCTAGGGGGTTAGGAGCCAATGGGTAAAGAGTACCCCTGTGGTCCATTTGGGGCAGCCCTCTGTCCACTGCTCTGGAGTCCTGGCAGATTCGGGACTCCAGTGATCACAGTGATGACCTCAATAGAGCCCCTTGTATTGCCATTTCCTGCCTGACTCTTGCCAGTCCCTCACTCCTCTCCCTAGGATCCCCTCTGGGAAACTCTGAAACTTCAAATTGGGGTTGGGAAGGGGTGTAGGGGGAGCTCTCACGCCCTATCAGAGAGCGTCAATTACACCGTCCAGGAGGAGGCTGGAAGTCTGCATCTTCTACAGGAAGTAGCACTACTTTCCTACTGAGGCAGATTTCTCTCCCCACCCAGCCACAGCCCAGCCAATGGGAAACGCTGGAGCTCAGCCAATGAGAACCTGTTACTGCCCCGAATGCTTCCTTTCCCCCCATGGACTTGTATTTAGAGCAGCCCTCCCTACCTCCCCCTTTTCCCCTTTCAAAGCAGCTCCCCTCCTTTGTCTTCTGGATTTGCCTATAGTTTGCCATAGGAGGCGCATCCCAAATTGCAATCCTCTCAAATATTCCTGAATAAATTCATTTTGTGGGTAAAATAACAGGTGAAAAGTCTTTAAAGTTGACACTTCCCAAGGAAGCCAGTGGAGCACAAGTGTTACTCGAAGCCTGTGGGAGAGAAAAGCTAAAACAGTTGGCCCCAGAAGTGGGCTGGTGATCACCCAGGCTTGTTGTAGCATCATGATTCCTAAGACTCTTACTCACGGTGGGGGCTGAGGTACAGGCAGGCTCAAAGCATTGGGTTAAGCTGTCCATCTCTCATAACCCCTGCAAGGATGAGGTGAAAGATAAGAGCAAGTGTTCTTTTTGTGAGGAAGATTGGCACTGAGCTAACATCTATTGCCAATCTTCCTCTTTTCTTTCTTGTTTTTAACTCCCCAAAGCCCCAGTACATAGTTGTATATCCTAGTTGTAAGGCCTTGAAGTTCTTCCATGTGGGATGCCGCCACCACATGGCTGGATGAGCAATGTATAGGTTCATGCCCAGGAGCCGAACTGGCGAACCCAGGGCTGCCCAAGCGAGCTCGCCAACTAAACCATGACACCAGACGCAATGCAAGGTTTAATGGCTGGCTTTGTCAACTGTGTAGGAGTCCTTGTGGAAAGATACTGACAGATTCAGGTCAGCCAGCTCTTCACTCAGGGCATGCCATGAAAACCAGCAGGCCTGCATACTGCTGCTTAAAAGACTTGCATTTCCTGCAGCCACAAAGGAGCAATAGGCATGCGATTTTGTCATGAGGGTGACAGCGTTACAGAGGAGGCTGGATGGACAGCCTTGGCAGGTCTCCTGTGCTGAGGTCAGGCCCTCATAGTGAAGGAGTGGAAACCTGAGATTGGGATGGGGCGTTTTGGAACCATGCACCTGACAATATTCAAACACAGAAACCGCCTGGTCATTTGCAGGCCAGCAGAAGTGGCCCTCTCTCATGGACACAGCAGAGCTGCCTCCCCATGCCTAGGCACCATGCTAAAACTCCACCTGAATGAATGCCTCACAAAACGATGCTTATCCATCTCAAGAAGCAACACACCTTGCCTCATCACCTGTACACCAATATTTTGGATTAAGTCTCAGGAGAGCCTGAGTGAGGAAAAACAGCCCCTTTTGCAGGAGGAAATAGCTTACTCACTGATGGAACTGTAGTATTGGCTCATGGGAGCCAGCAGGAACTAGGCAATACGTGTGGATATATGTGTGTCTTTAGCAAGGGCAGAATAAAGGCGTAGATGCAGAGAGTTTGTTGACTCACGGGCATCTCCTTCAGGATTTAACCTCCTGCCAAGGAGCCACTTCTAATCTGCTGCTGGGATGGCTCCACGAAGTTTCCATATGAAATAGGATACAGTAAATGAGGTGGAGATGCTAAACCTCCCTGGGAGAGAAGAGTCAGAAGGCTGAGGGAGGTGGGAATGATAGAGCAGATTGAATCCATGAGACCAGAGAAGCCCCCATGGGTGGGTCCGGAGGACTCTTCCTTCACTAAGGGCATCAGAAATGCACTTGTCAGGAAACTCCAGCATCTTTTCGAAGCTCAGGGTGTGCAGACCAGTGTGACAGTAGCAGATGCTGCTCTGAAACTAAATTCCCAAAAAGCATGGTAGCGTTCCAGAAGTACAGAGCCGGGTGGCTGGACTTCACCTTCAGAAGCAAGGAGGACGGCCTTGGTAGGACAGGAAGCACGGGCAGAATGGCAACTGCCATGCCTTGACCCCCGTGGTCTGTGGCATTGGCTCCCTGCCCACGGTATTCTGAGGGGTAAGTAAGGGCAGACAGCTAGGGTGCTTCCTTGACTTGGGTCAACCAGAAAAGATCTGGTGATCTGAAGACTGACATCGGTTAGTACAATGGAAAGTCAATCCCTCAGCCAGTGTTAGGATCTGACCCAGTTCTCAGCCCAGAATCCAGCAATTCCACTTGGGGTGGCTGGGTCCACTTGAGGAAGGACTCTGCAGAGCCACCACAAGTAGAGTCAATCCATATTCTCCTTTTCATTTCATTTTTCAATTCCCCAAGGGTAATTTATCACAGGGACTACACACTGGAGAATTGAGAATAACCAGGTCTTCCAAGAGCTGGATGCAGGGTCTGAGTTGACACTGACACTATAGGACCTGAAACAGCAAGAAAGCCCCCAGGTAGAGTGGTGGCTTATGGAGCCAGGCACAAGTCTCTCCCACAGGCGGTCAAATGTGACCGTGGACCCACCCTGTGGAAACGTCTCTGGTTCCCAAGAACACAACTGGGATAGATATCCTTAGCCACTCACACTCGTTCACCCACCCAGCACTACATCAGGGGAGGTGCTGCATCGCAGATGGAATTGTAGACCTGAGCACCATCTTCAAAGATCTAAAGGATTCAGGCGTGTGTGTGCCCTTCACAGCTCCATTGAGTTCACTTGTTTGGCTCCTGCAAAAGCCAGGTCAAGTATACTAGACAATGGTCATAAACTGCTATAACCTTAGCCAAGGGCGTAGCCCAATCAGAGCTGCTGTGATGACAGTAGGATTTCACTGCAACAGGTGAACACAGCTTCTAGAACTTCCTATGGGATACTGATCTGCTGAGTGGGGTTTTTCCAGTCCCAGCGGTAAAGAGGGTCAAGGGCAGGCTGCCTCTCCATGGCAAGGATGCTATTACTCGAGACCTCTTCATGCTCTCTCTCTCCTGGTCCCTCCCTAATGAAGTCTCTGTGTACAAGACCTTGTCTCCCATTCTGCTTGGTTGACCAGGCTGAGACATGGATTGACAAAGGGAAATTATGTAAATCTGGTTGTATCACTCAGGGTTCTCAGAGAGAGGGGACCAATAGGAGACATAGGAGTCCCAGGATCTTCTGTCTGCAAGCTGGAGACTCAGGAAAGCTGGTGTCGTAGTTTCAGTCTGAGTCCAGAGGGCTGAGAACCAGGAGGCACAGTGGTGTAAGTCCCAGGTCTGAAGCAGGAGAAGACCTATGTCCCAGGATGAACAGTGAGGCAGAGAGAGAGAGATCAACCTTCCTCTGCCTTTGTGTTGTGTTCGGGCCCTCAGCGGGTGGGATGAGGCCCCTGCACATGGGGGAGGGCAATCTGCTTTCCTCAGGCCACCGATTCAAATGCTGCTCTTCCGGAAACACCTTCACAGACACCCGCAGAAAGACCATTTAACCAGCTATCTGGGCATCCCGTGGCCTAGTCAAGTCGACACATTCAACAGCATAACTAACCACCACGAGTATGAATATAGTTATGGGATAGTTATGTATTTATGAAATGCATATACCATTTTCACCTGCTCTTTCATGAGCAGGACTGTCGTTTATCTGAGTTTTATGGCCTCTCTGATTTTTTGGTTTGAAATATCTGTTCTCTTACAAACTGGCAATGATGGTAGATAGCAGGCTTTGAAATAAGTTTACTTGTCGGAATGCAAAACTCGATCACCCTGTGTGGGTGTCTTGAATTTCTCATGAATTGAACTTTTCCTGGTAGCCAAACGACAGAGCCCTTGGTTTGAGATTTGAGGGACAAAAGGTACAGTGACGAACTCGGCAACGTGAACCAGAGCCACCAGGTGGCGATGCTTGCCCACCAATTTTGTGGCTCCTGTTCACAGAGAACTAGGATGAAACAGCCTCAAAGCCAGTGGTGGCCACAGAAGAGCTGCATTTATAGCGACAACTGGGCTTGGATGTTGTATCATTAAAACCTGGTTGGTTTTGTACACTGGCTGTGTCCTGTTAAACACTGGCCTTCCTTTGCCAAAGGTTTGCGTGGCTCAGATGGTCCTACAGCAAAATCCCAGCTCCCCCAAAGTGTGAACATGTCTGCTGCTGTCAGCCAAGCTCAGATTCCCCACCGACGACGACATCTTCCTGTGGGCATTCTAACTTTTCAGTGCCTTTGGGGTAGCTAGCTTGGGAAAGAATGAACGTCATTAATCTTATACATTTTAATTATTGTTGTTAACTTTTATTTATAAATTAATAGTATATGATGCAATACCTTTGTAAAAAGAAGTACAAGTTATATCTGCATAAAGCTAAAGCCTCTTTTTACCACAACCTCACATATATATGTAGAAAAATTACTTTTCCTTTTGTGGTGTGTGTGTCTAAAGAACATCATGGTATGGTGTGCACCCTATTCTGCCACCTCCTCTTTTCACTCAAAACCATATGGGAGATACTGCTGGAGCACTTTGCTTGGACGTACCCCACTCTTCTTCACTCCTGCATGTCAGTGTGAATAAACTATGTCTTCCTCAACGCTTCTTCTTTTGCTGCGCATTTGGGTGGTTCTGTTTTTGACATTACAATGTTACCGTCAATATTCTCGTACGTGTTTCCTTTTGCACCTGTGTGCGGTCATCTCCTGGGTAGATATTGAGAAACAGAACTGCTGGGTCCTAGAAAATCTCATTTAACACTTTTTCATAGATATTTTCACTGGGTTCTCCAAAAGTTGTTCTTTAATAGAATATGAGTGGATTCATTTTTCCATATACCACACACCTGAAAGAAGCTTTTTTTTTTTCCTGAGGAAGATTACCCCTGAGCTAACATCTGCTGCCAATCCTCCTCTTTTTGCTGAGGAAGACTGGCCCTGAGTTAACATTAATCCGCATCTTCCTCCACTTTTATATGTGGGACACCTACCACAGCACGGATTGCCAAGTGGTGCCGTGTCCGCACCGGGGATCCAAACCGGCAAACCCCGGGCCCCTGAAGTAGAATGTGCAAACTTAACCGCTACGCCACCACGCCGGCCCTGAAAGAAAGTTTTTGAATGTTTCTCCATCTGATACTGAAAGCATCTCTCTTTGTTGATTTATTTTGTATTTCTGTCATGTCTAGGAAGGTTGAACGCTGTATTGTGACTGGCATCTGATATATCCTCCATTGAGAATTGTTTGGCTCTTCAAATCCTTGGCGACATTTCTACTGGGCGGTTGGTCCCTTATGAATTTATAGGAGTTCTTACTATATTGTGCTTGGAAACACTTGGTTATGTGTTGATATATTTATTCCTCTCTTTTTACTTGATTTATGGGGCCCTTTTTCTTCCAAAGCTGTATTTTGATGTCGTTGGTTTGATTAATCTTAACTATTAGAGCTTTGGCTTTCTGAGTCTTATTTGGGAAGACAGCCTGTTATCCAAGCTAGAAAGATGTTCTATAATGTTGGTGAGCACTTCATCTAATACTTTTATCCTTTCTATTTAGATTTGGAGTGGACTTTTATGAGTGGTATGAGACCAGATGGTATATTGATTGATATCTTGCCAAACAAAGATCTGATTTCCTCCAATAATTTACTGGTTATTAAGAGACAATATTAAGAGCCCCAGTGATTGGTAATTCAACTACCAATAGACCATGTATTCTGCAGACTATAAAGTGACCGTAGGATTCAGCAAGGTGGTGTCACCTGTGACCTTGGGGGAATAGCTGCAGTGGCGGGGCAGAGGTCCATCAGAACCGGTTCAAGAGAGAATGAGACAAAGTAGAGAGCGTGTGTACACACAGGTCTTCTTGAGGGCAATCAGGTGTTCTTCTCAACCAGTCAGAAGATGTGTGTTTGGACATTTTTAACAAATGGCTGGAAGACCGCCAATCTTCCTGGAGAAGATCTGAAAGGAGACTCGGGAACTGTTTCTGGGTTTAAGTTGTGAAATTGGAGGGCTTTATGGTCTCCCTGGTTTGGGCAACCAAAGAGAATCAATTCTTATTATTCACTGATTTTGAATTTGTGAATTCACCTGCTCACTAAACTTTATGGGTCAATCCAAACCCAATAGTGCTCGCGCTTTCTCTGGGAACTCCTGGGCATGTGCAGAGCAGTACAAACTTGGAGCTGCCTGAGGCACACAATACCACCTGAGGTGGGACAGGGCGACACTTTTATTTCAGCTCTCATGTCAACGAGTGTGCTTTTCCTGATGAAGTTAAGGCTACCTTTTTCCCCTTCTGTGCTTTTTCTTGGAGATTTGCTCTTGACGATGGCCCTCAAACGTCGTGCTGAAGGGCTGTCTAGTGTTCCTAAGCACAGGAAGCCGGTGACGGGCCTCCCATGGGACAGGCTCGTGGTAGATGAGCTTCCTGCAGGCCTGAGTCATAGACGGTGCTGTTGGCTGGGAGCTCAACTCATGAGTCAACAGCCTGTAGGAAATCAGGGGTCTTTAGAGAGAGACACAGAAAACAAGGTTGTGCATTGACAGGTTCACAGACGTGTCACGACCAGAGGCTGCAGAGACCTGACCTGGCCCTTCCCCCAAGAGCACTGGTTCAGTCTTGCTCCTGTAGGGCCAGCCAAGAATTTATAGAACGTAACTCTTCCCAATAAGGAGAATCCACTGTAACACACTGGAGATGTTTTCAAACCTCTTTTAAAAATTATAGCCAAAGAGCAAGGAATTTCTCAGCTAATTGTTGGATTGTTATCTTTATTTTGAAAGGACAGAGTTTTAACACCCTCTGCTAGGATGTGTATCTTTGATAGCCACTTATAAAAAAAACTCAGCAAATTTGGGACAATTGTATTTCTGCCAAAGAAAATGTGTATGGTGGCACAGGCCCGGTGGCACAGTGGTTTATATCACATGCTCTGCTTTGGTGGCCTGGGGTTCTCCGGTTCAGATCTTGGGTGTGGACCTACAGATGGCTTATGACGCCATGCTGTGGTGATGTCCCACGTGTGAAACAGAGGAAGATGGTCACGGATGTTAGCTCAGGGCCAATCTTCCTCAGCAAAGACAGGGGGCTTGGCAGCGGATGTTAGCTCAGGGTTAATCTTCCTCAAAAAGAAACATGGTGTGCAGAATACATAAATGAATGTCAAACAGTATTTGGCTCTGGGGAGGAAAGAGAGAGGGATGAGAATGGTGACTTCAATAGTGTCTGTAATATTTCTTGAACAATGAAGTCTAGAGAGTACGCTCCCTTCAATTGGAGCAAAGAGTGAATGGTTTGTGTGATCCTAGTGTCCTTTTAGCAACCTGAAAATGAACGTGTGACTGTAACTGAGATGAAATAACACTAGTGTCATATCTGACGATGTGCTGGCACACTTCCATCCTCTGATGGGAACGTCATGATTGGTTGGTGATGTCACTGAGGCCGTCATGAGGTCGGAGCACGCTGTTTACCACCTGTGGAGCTAGAGCCGGCTTGGTCACCAGCAGCAGAGCTTGAGGTCCCTCGACCTCCAAAGTTAGAGCCACCTAAAGCAGCAGATCTCGCACCAGCTGTGGACCAGTGGCAGCTCTGACAGCAGCTGTGGAGCTCAGTGGGGGCCAGCTGCAGAAGTAGAGCTCACTCCAGCTCCAGAGCAGGAGCCCTTTCCATCGCTGGTTCCTGCACCAAATCTGGCCGCAAGGCCGAGTTCGAATCAGTCTCAGAACTGGAGCCGTTTGAGAAGCAGCTCTGGCACTGTGACCTGGGACAGACCTCGCTCGAGCCCCAGATCAGGTGCGGCTCCTGGGCCCCTTCTCCAGCCAGAGCTGGTGGGATCTTCAGCATCAGCCACGGCAGTGACTCCCGCGCCACACCAGCTCCAGCAGCGTCCTCGCGGCCAGCAACTAAGGCCCAGCCAGCTCCAGCTCCACCCCGGAGCGGCCCTCTCCTTGCCTGGGAGGGAAGTAGTTTACTTCTCCTTTATGTGTTGTGGGTTTTGATGTTTAATGTGTTCAAATTTAGATTTAGTAAAACTTAATGTTTTCGTCACTTCAAGGTGTAGAACGCAGGGCCATGAACTGGCTCCTCTCTGCTGTGCGCCGTCCCCACTCTGGAGCTCCCCATCGTTTCTGTCCCTCCAACAGAAGCCGTGTACCCATTAAGCAGCCATGCCCCGACCCCCGCTCCCCTAGCTCCTGACGACCCCTTGTCTGCTTCCTGTCTCTGTGCCTTTCCCTCTCCCTGCTGTGGCCATGCTCAGCACAGCAGACTCTTCCTCTGCCTCTCCCCCAGCAAGATGAAGACCTCTGCTGATGCCAGTGTGCTCAGCGCCATGACCTCGCCGCCTACTGTCACTTTGTCCTGAAGAAGCCCACCTTCACCTTCACCGAGGAGGTGAGGTCAGGCATGGAGCCAGCTCCGCCCTCCCTCACATGAAGAGAAGGGACTCAATATTGCCAAGGTCACCTTCGCAAAAGTCTCTAGTGCTGTTCAGCCACTGGGCCACCCTCCCCAGGGTCTGACTAGCTGGGTAGCAAAGCACTTACAGACGAGGGTGACAAAAACACAGTGGGCATCTTCTGTCCATGCTGCTGGCCCGGGCCACCAGGGAGCACCGTCACCCTGAACATCTCCTGCTGCAGGCAAGATATCGGCCAGTCACCAGGCTGTCCTGGCCTCCAATGGACCAATGGCAGCCTCAGGTGCCTTCGGCAGTCTGGGATCCAAAGGGCTAGCAGACCTTTGCCAAGGAGTGCTGCCCATGGGCAGGAAGCCATGCCGAAGGAGGGGAGGGGGACACAGGAAACCAGACACACTAGCAGACTATTGTGGTCCACATGCGTGCCGGGGCAGCGACACACATGTGTGCTGCCGGCAGGGCTGCTCTGTGTGCCTGGCCAGGGACAGGAGGCCCGGCTGCCCTGAGGGAGAGAGGCCTGGGAGCCCCTGAGGGCGGCCCCGCCACACCCATGGGGGCAGGAGGCCAGGGCTGTGTCCATGCCGAGCAGGGCTGATGCAGTTCCTGCACAACCCTCACGGGACAGTTGGGGAGATGAGGCCAGGGGAAACGAAACAGGGACCGGCCCTGGGCCCACGAGGTGGGCAGAGTCCAGAGGAGAAGCGAGGCTTCCAGGCCCCTAGGCCAGCTCAAGCGTCCCAGGAGATTGGCTTTGGGAAGGAGAGCCCCTAAGATCCTGAGAGACCTCTGTCCACGCCCTCCCATTGGGGGCCCTTTCCTTTGGGCATTAGCACATGGGCCCACACTCACACACACTCTGCCTGCCCAGGGCGGGCGTCAGGAGGGGAGTGCACACTGGGGAGGTGACAGCCACAAAGAAGAAAGAGGTTGGAGGTGGCTCTGCCATGGCCCAGGGGTTTCCGGGCCCCTAGCAACATGCCCAGGCCTATAGCATGAGGGGGAGAGATGCCTGACAAGGTCTGGGATCCTGTGTCCACCACTCTGGGCACCTGGATGTAGGATGTGACACCCCCCCTGCCCCACCCCCAGTATGGAAGGGGCCAGTGGATAGAAGGCATGAGGTTACTCCTCCACCAATTGGGGACCCTAGAGGAGCGACTCCAAGGACCCCACAAGCTTGTAGAAGAGTCTATCGATCTCAGTTGTCCGTCCGTGACCCACTGTGCTCCGAGGCCTTGGACAGGACCTTCTAGTCCCTTGAGACCTTTCTGGGCAGAGAGCAGCCTGAGCTCTAGGGGGACTGTGCACCTGGCTAGTGCAGAACTTGGCAGAGCTATGGACCCCTCATCTGGAGAGCAGGACCAAGGCCATCCTTGTTGAAGCCTGGGGGCCCTCATTGGGACGTGGAGTGGAGTCAGTGCCCTGGCTGCGGTGAGGAGGCCTCGTGGGGAAAGTGCACATGCCAAGGCCAGTGCAGGGAGAGAGGGAGCAAGAGAGGCTTCGCAGGTCCCTCACATCACCCCAGGAGCCTGTACGGCCTTCTCCTTTGTGCCCTGGGCCCTGCTGGAAGGGCTGCCTCCAGGGCCTGGAACAAAGGTGTGTTTTTTCTCTCCTGCTGTCCTGCCTGTTGCTGCAATGCTGGACCTGACCACCAGGGGGTTTATTGCCACTTGTGCTCAGAGGAGTAACTGGAAGAGGGAAGGCACACTCAGCAGTCCTTCTGGGGGTTCCCCTGGCCAAAGCAACAGGTACCTTTCATGATTGGCGCCCATGGCCACGATGGGAGGTGCTCAGAGGCGGAAGGGGGCTCTGAGGTCATCCCCTTCTTTCAGCTGCTGTGGGCCCTGCACTCACTCTGTGAAGGCGCAGTGTGAGCCTGGGGGCGGTTCTGAAAGCCCTCATGCGATCCGTGTCCTATAGGAGCTCACCGCCTGCAGGGGGAAGGGACCAAGAGAGGAAAGCAAATCCACGTGGAAAAGATGCGCAGGTGCTAGAGGGCAATGAAGCAGGGTGCTGGAGGGAGGGCCTGCAGCCCTGAGGTGGGTCGAAAGTCCTCTGAGCGGACGTTTGTGCCATGAGCAGAAGGACAAGAGGAGCCAGTCCTGCACACAGCCGGGAGCAGTGTGCCAAGGGAAGCTCCGAGGGCCAGACACTCGGAGGCACAAGGGAATCTGGCCGAGAGGAGGTGAGAAAGGAGCTAGAGTGGCTGGAGAGAGACTGGGAGGAGAGGAGGCTGGAGGGGAGGAGGGCAGGGCCAGACTCAGGCCTGGAAGGAGCTCCTAGCTGTCTAGGCTGGGTGTGAGCATGACCCTAACTTGCTACTCCTAAGAACAAACAGGCACCACCTCCTCGTTTCTCTCCCAGGATCCAGGCTCAGCTCAGCTAGGAACCTCTGCCTCCAGGTCTCCTGGGAGGCTGAGGCTGCAGGCTCAACTGAGGCTAGAGGGGCGGGGGCTGTCTCGGACACCACTGCCCGACTATTGGCAGGACGCCATCTGGATGGATTTGGGAGTCTTTTCCGTCTGGGAGCTGGGACCCTCTACTAGCTCTTTGCACGAGGGCCTCCAAGCGCAGCTCCTAATATCTCGTCTTGCTTCTCCTGAACAACGGATCAGAGAGACAGAGAGAAACACTGAGAGAGACACAGACAGAAAGCCAGAGAGGAGAGACAGAGAGACAAAGAAGAAGAGATGGAAATGGGGAGAGAAAGAGACAGAGAAACAGAGACCGGGAGAGACTGAGAGAGACAGAAAATGACACAGCCCCACAGAGAGAGACAGAGGCCCAGAGAGATGCAGAGAGAGACAGAAAGAGAGAGAGAGAGAGAGAGAGAGAGATGGAGAGAGAATGAACACAGGAGAGAGGGCAGCAGGCAGAAGTCACAGACATGTCATGAACTCCGTCTTGGAAGGGACATCCCATCCCTTTGCCATATTCTACTGGTTGGAACCCAGTTCCTTCCCCGCGAGGAGGCCGGATCACATAAGATGTGGCTAGGGGGTGGGAACACTGGGAGCCATTCTGGGGTCTCCCACGCACAGAGGTGGACAGGAGGCCGTTGGACCTGAGTCTGAACCTAACAGGAGGCCCCGGAAGG